>NC_079435.1:51346772-51656772 GCF_903798145.1 Danio aesculapii | reverse complement strand
CTTCAAACATGTTGACTATCATTTTGTTTTCAACTTCAACCATTCCTGAAAAACTTTGCCACATCTCTATCTTCACCTTCAGATGAGCCCAGATTGAACCTTCCCTCAGAATACCCAGTAGTTTGGGTGCAAAGACTGAGAAGAAGTCTTCATCAAATCCTCCTGCAGACTTTAGAGTGATTGATGTGTAATGAGGTGAGAACTCTTTGATGTACCAGCTATTTGTCATCCGCATGACTGTAATGTTGTGACCTTTGGCATGAAGTGCTTCAACCAAGATGTTCATGTTGACCCAGTGGCTGCCATCCACAGAAAAGACAAGAATCTTCCTGCTCTGAACCACTGGGAGAGACGCCAGCAATATAGCTAATGTGACCAGGCAAAAAACCTGCCTGTTCATAGTATCTGTCGGAAATGAATGAAAAGATGAAACTTGAATGCACAGAGAAAATGTTTAGAGACAAACATGCTAAATTAAAATATAAAAAAGAAAACAGCCATAATATAAAGATGGCCCATAAACAATGCACATGATTCTCACACATTCTCACCCTTCATTGTGTTACAAAATATCTACTAGGTAAACTGGAGTGCAAGCGATCAAACAACAAGCACAACCTTTGCCCTCACTATGCATGCCAACATTTTTTTATATGCGAGCAAATGTTCAATTAACAATCTTTAAAGTACAAGGGGCATTTACCTTCAAAGATTTTATCAATGAGCTACTATTCATTACTATAGTTAATATAGTATACTTTACTGTTGTATGTTTGCACAACATGAGCTTGAGTAAATGGCAAAGTTAGTTGGACAACAAACCCTTCACCATACCAGCAATAAAAAAATTAGCAGTCCTACTTCCCTTAATATTCTGTATTATCCAAGTCAAAGTAAAAACTCACAAAATTTTATGTATTTGGATATTTAGCTTACCTAAAACAGTAACAGTGTCCAACGATGAAGAATAGCACACAAGCTTTCCACAGATGAGATTGTTTGTTTAGTAATCACGTGATTAGCTATCAGCTCTCTTCGAGGAAGCCTTATGCAGAAATTCATAGAAGAGCTATGTAGCTAATTTTTAACTGCAAATCCTAATAAATCACAACACAGTGTTGTTTTACATAACAATAATTGATAATTCCTTACATTTTAATAGTGCTTTTCTGAGCACTCAAAGAGCTTTACAGATTTAGGAAGGGAATCTCCTCATCCACTTGGATGACACAACAGCAGCCATTTAGTGCCAGACCGCATACCACCCATCAGCTTATTGTGGAGAGTATGAAGAGATGAATTGATGACATGTTGGGATTTTAAACAACCACAGAGATTCATGACCTTGGTTTAATATCTCATCTAAATAATGGTGCTCACTGGCAGTTTATGGCCTGTTTCCACTGAGTTCTACGGTACAGTATGGGTCAGTTTGGGTCACCTTTATCAGGCTTGCGTTTCCACTGCCAAAAGGGTACCAATGGTACTCTTGGATTTGTGGCTGCTTATCAAGACGACAACAAGGTTTGTTTTACCTCGGGTCGACCATGGCTCATTATTATATGTATATATTATTACGGTGTAATATCTGGGCTGTGTATTTAAAGATGGCACTTCCTTTGTTTTCTTTCTCCTGTCTTGTGCACGTGCTAGTGACATATATCTATAAACCAATAGGGTTTATCTGCGCGTCCTGCTTCCCCTTTTGGTACCCTTTCGAAAGGGTATCCAAAAAGTGGTTCGCTTTTTGGTACCTTTTGACAGTGGAAATGGCCATAAAAGCGTACCAAACCGTACCGTACCACTCAGTGGAAACGGCCCAATAGTGTCCTAACATTACTACATTAGGTATTGAGGACACACACAGACCGCAAGATGAGCACTCCCCTGGCTTTGCTAACAGCAGCAACCTAATTTACCCATCCAGGTACTAAATAGGTTCAGGCCTGCATAGATTCAATGTAAGCACTGTAAGGCAACCATGTAAGCACTGCTTAGAACTAGCTGTTAGTTATGCAAATAGGAAGAAATATGTAAAATTTCTTGCATGAAACTCTATGCACATGCAGGCTGATAGATCACCTAATCTGCTCCTGTGTCATTAACTAGGATGATTGGTTGCTGTCACCTCGGCAGCCAATGAGCTTGCTCATCATCAGTTTAAAAACTCTGTGTCATTCTATGCTGTTTAAGCTGTGGCGTGTTTTTGGAGACCCTTCGCCACCAGTGTTTAGATCTGCTATGGGGGTTACATGTACTGTATGTTATGTTTGCAGTACCAGCATGTTATATTCTCAGACGGTATGTCTGTGCATACAGTATACTGGCAGTAGCACGTCTCAATACTTGCTCTGCCATAATAATCAAAGCAGCAGCAGCAGCAGCAGCGTAGCAGATCTATACCACCAAGACCAAATACATAAACATTGCCATATACACATACATTATCATATTAAATCCAGAGAGTGATCATGACAGAAATACAGTTAAGTTCTAAATTAAACTAGAATTTATAAACAAATTATTTTGTCAGAAACTGAATAATGTACAGTAATACCAGAGTTTAAAATAGTTACAAGAAGTCACTACATTTGTAAGATTAGTCTAAGTGCTTATGTAGCTAGCCAACAGGTTTAGATCAAGAATCTGGGCTGTCATTTTATTATCTCAATGTTTTTATTCTTCAAGAAATTGCTTCTTCTAATTTTCTGTATGATAGATTGCATTGTAATCAGTAAATAAGAGATAACGTAAGCTTTGACCAAATTATAAAACTTTGAGTTGTTTTTATTAGTTGTATTCTGTATATACACAATTGCCACTGTATGTATGTTGATAAAGTCTCTAATCTAAAAGAAATTTGTACACATAAATTGTACCAATGCACCTCAGCAAAGATCTATAATTGTATAACAAAAGAGTTCCACGTAAGTCTATGCTCTCAAGTGCAGATTTGTCACAGAATGCACACCATGCTGTATAACCCACCAAATTAAAAATGTTGTTAATGTAATTTACTAAAATGAAAAATAAAAATATCATTCATGTTTGCTTTTTGTTTTTCTCATGCACATTCTGCAGCAGAAATATCTGATAACTGCATAAATGGTCAGGATTAAGAGTGACACAGCAGAAATCAGCACCAGAATAACATCAACAGAGTGATAAGAGTACCAAGGCATTTTGTACGACTCCGTGCGCAAGTGAGCGGCACCTTTGTGTCTCATAACAAACTCAATCCAGAAGATGGCGTTGTCCAGAGGCTTCACTGGAACATCTTTGTGAAGCCTTGAGAGTCTCTGCATGTTCGCCCGATATTTGGGATCACCAAGAACCTCTTTGACCGTTTTAAGGAAGGACTGCCTATCCATTGTGGCAAAGTCTACATTCTTCGCTGCACCTCGCACTCTCATTTTTTCAAGATTGTCAGGCTGGTCAAAAATCAGGCCAAATCCAATGATTGGCACCCCGTGGTAGATGGCTTCTTGAACTCCATTGGTTCCTCCATGTGCCACAAAAGCTCTGGTCTTGGGATGACCCAGAAGATCATTCTGAGGCATCCAGTCCATCATTAAGGTGTTGTTTCCTAGTGCAGATGGTCTCTTTCCTTTGTACCTCCAGACGATCTTCTGTGGAAGTTCTGCGAAAGCTTCAGCAATTGCCTCGGCCACATCTTCAGGAAGCTGACCAATAAGAGTTCCCAGAGACATGATGATGACACCATGATCACCAGAACTCTGAACAAAGTCCTCCAGATCTTGTGGGAGAGGCTTTGATGGCTTGCACTGAAATCCTGCCATGTAGACAATGTTTGGCATAGTGGGACGTGGATATTCAAAAACAAAATCCACTCTGTGGAGCCACAGATCAGCTCCCTGAACTAAAGAAAGGTAGGATGTTCCTGAGCCAATGAACCGTTCAGCGAGTGCATCATTAATTGGAGCAATCATCAAAGCAGCCCCTATTTCAATTATGGTGTACATTACTACATTACATACTCTTTCCAAGAAACTCATACGATCTGATAATTCCAGAGATGGAAAAGGTACATAAGAAAGTGGAGAAGGAGCTACTGCAAAATGGGCTTCACTGTAAATTGTCCAACGGGCATTGTAGACCATGGGCAGTTTGAGATAATGACCCAGTATGACCCCTCCAAAAATTGTTGGATCTGTGAGAATAACATCATACTTGGCATCTTTTAACAACTGCATTAGCTTCTTGTCTTCAATCATGTTGACTATCATTACACTTTCTGTTTCAATCATCTTCCAAGTACTTTGCCACACCTCTGCTTCAAGCTTTAGACGACCCCAGATGGAACCTTCCCTCAAAATTGCCATAAGTCTGGATGCAAATGTCTCGAGGAAGTCTTCACCAAATCCCCCTGCAGACTTGAGATTTATTGAAGTGTAGTGAGGTGAGAACTCTTTGATATACCAGCTGTCTGCCATCCTCATGACTGTTATATTGTGACCTTTGGCATGAAGTGCTTCAACCAAGATGTTCATGTTGACCCAGTGACTAACATCCACAGGAAAGACAAGAACCTTCCCACTCTGAACAACTCTGACATTCACCAGCAGAATGGTTAAGGTGACTGGCAAAATCACCTTGAAAAACTGTCCGTTCATAGTACCTGTCAGGAAAAAAAGAGATAATTCCAAATTAACTAAATATGATTCCTATAATCTGCATTACTAGCGACTGTGTATAGATGGTGTTGTAAGATTTGTGTCTGTCTGACAGTAGTCCATCCATGCCTTCTTGCTTTATAACAAAATCAATATTGATTAAAAATTTAATCCCGTAAAAAATTATATAAAACATTTATGTTGAAAATATTTAGAGGCAAAGTTCAAAATGTAAAATACCTGTATTTATTCGCTCATGGAAACATTCAAATATTACATGGCAAATAAATCACAATATATATTTTAGAGTCCATCTGCAGTCATTCAATAATTGCAAGCACAGTAAAAGAAAAACTTTCTCACCCATATTTTCTTAGACAAAAAAATTTAGCAGGTAAACCTTAGTTACATGGAGTGTAAGTCACCAAACTACAAGCATAGTCTTTGTCCTCACAGTGAATGCCAGCATTTATTTATATGCGAGCAAAGTTTCATAATCATTAACTAGATTTCCCTTACTGTTTGGGCAATCGCACTTCATGAAGTTGAGTAAAACATGTAAAAGGGACTTGCAGAGAAGTTATAACCTACCAATCACCAAGTAAATATATATTTCATATAAATATATAACTCAGATGTTGCAGACCCTTTTGTGTGCTTTTGTCTACATGTAATGTTTACAAAGATTATTTATCATATTCTTAAGTGTACAGATGGACAATGGAAGCGCCATGGATGTTGACAAAACTTGTTTGTGGCTCTTGACAAAAACAAAATTTACTAAAATCAAATAATATAAAAAGCAAATTTACTGAAGTTTGACTTCTTTTCCTCATGCATATTCTACAGCAGAAATACCTGTTAACTGCATATATGATCAGGATTATGAGTGACACAGCAGAAATCAGCACCTTTGTGTCTCCTAACAAACTCAATCCAGAAGATGGCATTGCCCAGAGGCTTCACTGGAATGTCTTGGTGTCTGCATGTTCTCCCGATAAGAGGGATCATAAAGAACCTCTTTGACCATTTTAAGGAAGGACTCCTTATCTATTGTGGCAAAGTCTACATTCTTGGCTGCACTTCACACTCTCATTTTAGAAAGATGGCTTCTTGAATTCCATTGGTTCCTCCATGAGCCACAAAGGCTCTGGTCTTAGGATGACCCAGAAGATAATTCTGAGGCATCCAGTCTATCACTAAGGTGTTGTTTCCTAGTGCAGATGGTCTCTTTCCTTTGTACCTCCAGACGATCTTCTGTGGCAGATTTGCAAAAGCTTCAGCAATTGCCTTGGCCACATCTTCAGGAAGCTGACCAATGATAGTTCCCATAGACATGATGATGACACTATGATCACCAGAGCTCCGACCAACCAGAGCTCTGGGCCAATGAACCGTTCGGCGAGTGCATTATTAATTGGAGCAACCTGCAAAGCAACCACTATTTCAATAAAGATGTACATTACTACATTATACACCCTTTCCAAGAAACCCATGTGATCAAATAATTCCAGTGATGGCAAAGGTACATAAGAAAGTGGAGAAGGAGCTACTGTAAAATGGGCTTCAATGTAAACTGCCTAACGGACATTGTAGACCATGGGCAGTTTGAGATAGTGACCTAATATAACTCCTCCAAACATGTTTGGGTCTGTAAGAATCATATCATACTTGGCATCTTTTAAAGACTGCATAAGCTGCTGATCTTCGATCATGTTGACAATCATTTCACTTTCTGCTTCCAAAATCTTTAGCCTGCAGCTTCAGATGACCCCACATGGAACGTTCCCTCAAAATGTTATGAAGCGGACAGGAGACAGAGGTAAGGAAACGTTAGGGTGTTTATTAAATGACAACAAGGAGCACATGAAGGATAGCCAGGAGGATCAGGAATGATGTTGGGGTCTTTTCCTCCGTGGCTGGGTAACAGGAATACACGAGGATGGACAGCACACACCAGATACAGCTGACAGAGGATGACACAGACTTGGAAGGACTGGAAGACAGGACGATTCGGGAGGACCAGGAAGACTAGGAGGAATACAAAGAGAACAGGTAAGTAAATCGTTTGTTTTAGCTGAGGATGACTACGCTGAGTGGTCGCTCAGTTGTCCGCTTTCGTCGAGACGAGCCCGGACAATGAGCGACTGGAGTGCTGTGCTTTTATCTGGTGCTCGTGAATGTGATGCAGCTGTGTGCTCATTAGAAGTCAGGTGATGGTGATCTTCGTGAGTGGGGGTCGTGAGAGCCTGACCAATCCATGACAGTACCCCCCTCCCCAGGGCCCGCTCCTGAGGGCCGACACCTCCGACGCCGTGGTGGTCTCCCTCTGCCTCTAGGCGCTGGGAACTCAGGGTGGCTCTCATGAAACTCCACCATGAGACTAGGATCGAGAATATCAGCTCTGGGAACCCATGTCCTTTCTTCGGGGCCGTACCCTTCCCAGTCCACCAGGTACTCCAACTGGCCACCACGACGTCGGGAACGCAAGATCTCCTTCACTGCGTAGACGGCTCCTTCTTCTAGGAGCAGTGGAGGAGGGGGTTCCTCTTCGTGGTCAGGCTCTGTGGAGGGAAGAACAGGATCGTGATAGGGTTTCAGGAGTGATACGTGGAATGTAGGGTGAATACGGTAGTGAGAGGGTAATTGTAGTTTGTAGGTGACGGGGTTAACCTGTTCCACGATGGTGAAGGGACCAACAAATCGGGGACTTAACTTGCGAGAGGGCAGTCGCATGCGTATGTCCCGGGTGGATAGCCACACCTTTTGTCCGGGTGTGTATCTGGGTTCTTCAGACCTTCTCCTATCGGCGGTTACCTTGCTTCGACGGACTGCCCTCTGCAGATGTTGATGAGCCTCGTCCCAGACTCTCTCGCTCTCCCGGAACCAGTGATCCACTGCGGGGACATCAGATGGTTCGCCATCCCAGGGAAAGAGCGGTGGTTGGAAGCCCAGGACGCACTGGAATGGCGTGAGTCCGGTGGAGGGTTGCCGCAGTGAATTTTGGGCATATTCTGCCCAGCCCAAATACTGGCTCCAGGAGTTCTGGTGACCACTGCAGAAGGTCCTCAGGAACCGTCCCACCTCCTGAATCTTCCTCTCTGTCTGCCCGTTGGTTTGGGGATGATATCCAGAAGAGAGGCTGACGGCCACACCTAGGAGCTTGAAGAAGGCTTTCCATAGACGTGAGATGAACTGTGGACCTCTGTCCGACACAATATCTTCTGGAATACCAAATGACCTGAAGACTTGATTAAAGATATTGTCGGCAGTTTCAAAGGCTGTGGGAAGACCTTTCAGAGGGATTAGTTTGACAAACTTTGAGAATCTATCTACTATGACTAGAATACAGGTATTACCTTCTGACGAAGGGAGGTCAGTGATAAAGTCCACTCCTAGGTGTGACCAGGGACGGTTCGGAATCGGCAAGGGATGGAGCTTTCCAGCGGGTAGATGACGTGGGCTCTTGGATTGGGCACAGTCCTTACAGCCCTGAACATATTGCCTCACATCCCTTGCCATGTTTGGCCACCAGAATCGTTGGGATACTAGCGAGAGAGTATTGTTGATCCCCGGATGTCCAGTGCCTAGCGAGGTATGTAAGGAGTGGATCAGATCTACCCGGTGTTCAGGTGGTATGAACTGCCGATGAGGAGGGCATCCCGGCGGAGCAGGGGCTTCCGGAGTGGCAACGACTGGAGGAGCGTTCCAGGTGATCGGACAAATGGAGATGTGTTCGGGAAGAATCTTCGTTGGGAGTTCTTCATGATCGTGATGCTCGTGTAAACGAGAGAGAGCGTCTGCTCTTAGATTCTTGGGTCCTGGACGATAGGAAATGGAGAAATCAAAACGTGAGAAGAAAAGTGACCATCTGGCTTGACGTGGACATAGTCTCTTGGCCTCTTTGATGTATTGGAGGTTTTTGTGGTCTGTGATCACCTGGAACGGATGTTTGGCTCCCTCCAACCAGTGACGCCACTCCTCCAAGGCTAGCTTGATTGCTAGAAGCTCCCTGTCTCCTATGCTGTAATTCTGCTCCGCCGGGCTCAACTTCCGAGAGAAATAGGCACAGGGATGCAGTCGGGGCGGTGTATCATGATGTTGAGATAATACTGCCCCGACGCCGGTGGTGGATGCGTCCACTTCCACCACGAAAGGAAGATTTGGGTCAGGATGAGTCAGGAGTGGGGCCCTTGTGAACTCCTTCTTAAGAAGGCGGAAGGCTGCGGCTGCTTCTTTGGTCCACTCCAGTCCTTTGGGTTTACCCTTGAGGAGATTAGTGAGAGGTGATGTAATCCTGCTGTAGTCCTTGATAAACCGTCTATAAAAGTTAGCAAACCCAAGAAACCTCTGGAGCTCCTTAATGGAAGTGGGTTCTGACCAGGATAGAACAGCCTCAATTTTCTTCCCATCCATACGTATACCGGTTTGGTCAATGATGTATCCCAAGAAATGAATCGACTTCTGGTGGAATGAGCATTTCTCCGCTTTGAGGTAGAGGTGATGTTCTCTCAATGTGTGTAGGACCTCCGCAACGTGTTGGCGATGTTCGGCCTCACTCCGGGAGTAAATGAGGATGTCATCTATGTACACTATTACACAGTGGTGAAGAAACTCCCGGAGGACTTCATGAATGAAGTTTTGGAATACGGAGGGGGCGTTGACCAGACCGTAAGGCATGACCTCATATTCATAGTGGCCAGTAGGGGTCACGAATGCTGTCTTCCATTGGTCCCCCTCACGTATTCTTATCAGATTATACGCGCTGCGGAGGTCCAATTTAGTGAAGACTTTAGCTTCTCGGAGCTGTTCCAAAGCGGCTGGTACCAGAGGAAGGGGATATCGGTATTTTACTGTACCGTTATTTAGGACCCTGTAGTCGATGCATGGACGCAGCCCTCCGTCCTTCTTGGCCACAAAGAAGAAGCTTGAGGCGGCTGGTGATTTTGAGTGACGTATGTACCCCTGACTCAGAGCCTCCCTTATGTAATCTTCCATTGCCTGATTCTCTGGAAGCGAGAGCGGGTAGATCCTACCTCTTGGCAACTGGGCATCTGGAACTAGGTCGATCGCGCAGTCCCATGGCCGATGCGGCGGTAGCTGGGAAGCTCTCTTGGGGCAGAAGACATCATGAAAGGAGCTGTACTCCTTAGGAATGTGGATAGACTGCTTCTCAGGAGGGCTCTCGACCGATGTTGCAAACAAAGAAATGGGGTTCCGACCTTGAAGAGGGAGATTTGGAAAACAGGCAGGTGTACATCCAGATCCCCATTTCTTTATCTCTCCTGTGCCCCAAGAGATGATGGGATCGTGCTTCACCAGCCACGGGCGCCCTAGAATGATGTCCATATTTGCACCCTCCAGAACCAGAAATTGAATCCTCTCTTGATGTAACAACCCCACTTGAAGAAGGATGTCTTCGCATTGTCGATGGATACGGGTCGAAGATCGAGTGCACTGGGTTATCGGTTGTATCTGGTATATATGCGAGGACGCCTCAGTACGGAGGTGGAGTTGACGACAGAGGGATTGGGAGATGAAGTTCCCTGCTGACCCGGAGTCGATGAGGGCTGTGACAAGGAGAGAAATAGAGGCAGTAGTTATTTGTACGGTGGTAGTAAGTGGTTTACATTGTTCAATATTCGTACTGAATACACTCACTGAAGTCCGAATGGGACGAAGGGGGACACTCCATACGGGTGTGTCCACTGACACCGCAGTATAGACACAGACCCCGGGTCAGCCTCCTCTGTCGTTCCGCTGATGTCAGTCTTCCAGACTCTATTATCATGGGTTCTGGTTTCTGGAGAGGCTGTTGACTCAGGCGATTGGAGGAGTGCAGACGAGGGGGTGATGGTGTCCTGTTGATAGGAACGGAGACGATCGGAACATCGGAGAGAATGTTGGATGAATCTCTCCAGACCCATTGTATCATCTAATGTGGCCAGTTGGATTCGGAGAGTGGGTTCCAAGCCGAGCCGGTACGTGGTCAACAACGATCTCTCATTCCATCCACTTGCAGCTGCTAGAGTGCGAAACCGGAGAGCATATTCCTGTGTAGATAGAGTACCTTGCTTTAGATGATACAGCTGCTCTCCAGCGGCTACTTCCCCATCAGAACGTCCAAACACCTCTTTGAAATACTCCGTGAAGGTAGTGATGGAATTCATGACCGGCCCGGCTTGGTTCCAGATCGTCTCAGCCCATTTAAGTGCAGGTCCAGAGAGTAGAGATACGATGTAGGCGATCTTCGACTTATCTGTGGGATATAGAGAAGGTTGCATTTCGAATATGAGGGAACATTGTAACAGAAAACCATTGCACTCCCCCGCTCCGCCTGAGTAGGGCGCTGGTCGGGCCATGGGACTGGAAGGAAGGGCCGAAGAAGAAACTGTGGAGGCGGAAGTGCTCGGTGCTGGTGGTTGCGTTGGAAAGTGGAGCTGGTGGCTGTAGAATCCGCTTCAACTGGTCCACCAGCTCTTGAAGGTGATCGGGGGTGCTCATGTTGTCGTCGTTATGGGTCCGGGCTTCTGTTATGAAGCGGACAGGAGACAGAGGTAAGGAAACGTTAGGGTGTTTATTAAATGACAACAAGGAGCACATGAAGGATAGCCAGGAGGATCAGGAATGATGTTGGGGTCTTTTCCTCCGTGGCTGGGTAACAGGAATACACGAGGATGGACAGCACACACCAGATACAGCTGACAGAGGATGACACAGACTTGGAAGGACTGGAAGACAGGACGATTCGGGAGGACCAGGAAGACTAGGAGGAATACAAAGAGAACAGGTAAGTAAATCGTTTGTTTTAGCTGAGGATGACTACGCTGAGTGGTCCGCTCAGTTGTCCGCTTTCGTCGAGACGAGCCCGGACAATGAGCGACTGGAGTGCTGTGCTTTTATCTGGTGCTCGTGAATGTGATGCAGCTGTGTGCTCATTAGAAGTCAGGTGATGGTGATCTTCGTGAGTGGGGGTCGTGAGAGCCTGACCAATCCATGGACACAAATGTGCATTAGTCTGAATGCAATATTTCAAGGACTTCTTTATTATATCCTCTGCAGACTTCAGATTTATTGAAGTGTAGTGAGGTATGTAACCGCTGCTTGCCGTCCTCATGACTGTAACATCATGATCTTTGGCATGAAGTGCCTCAACCAAGATGTTCATGTTAACCCAGTGACTGCCATCCACAGGAAAGACAAGAACCTTCCTGCTTTGAGCAACTAGGACAGATGCCAGCAGAAGGGTTAATGTGATTGGCCATATCACCTGAAACCCCTTTCCATTCATAGTACCTAACGCAAAGAAAAGAAAATATGCAATTCCAAATTAAGAAATATGATTACATGAAACAGATTTTGCTTTTTGGGAGATGTGAATTAGGCAATATTACATAGATTATGCTGGTACTGTTTTATTGCAAAAATTAGTTTTTATTATAAATTATGTTGTACTAGATCTGTCAATACATTCTGTATTGTTGCTTTAAAACAGTCAAATCGATTGAAACTTGCACTGAGAAAATATTTCGAGGCAAACATCAAATATGAAATCTCTATTTATTTGCTTATGGAAACATACAAATATTGCACATCAGTATTAATCAGAATACACTACATCACAATCATTCAGTAATAACAAAGCAACAGCTGGTACCCAGTCTGGCTGGGCAATTTGAAAATTCAGGTCTACTCCTGTTAAAAGTACAATATGTACACACATGTAAGAGTAACCCTTTCAAGTTAGTTCTGTTGTTGAAAACACAACACCATATTTGCCAGTCTTCCTAAACATTTATTCAATTTCACTCTGTGATTTGTATGCCTAGCTTAAATCTTTAGTTTTATTTGCCTTTACCTTGTTTACTTAATTTCGAATCCATTTTACATCCTGAATATTAAATGCATACTGCAGATGTTTTTGTCTGCTCCTGTCTGATATCATCATATAATTTTTCCTGAAATTGTTCTTAATTTCCCTGGGTAATTCATGAACTAACAATGTAGCACCATAGCTGGTAGCAATAGGTTTTTATTATATAGCCCAACAAACTGAAAACATTTATTAACGTAATTTACTAAAATAAAGTGATGGAAAAGCAAATTCACTGAAGTTTGATTTTTGTTTTTCTCATGCATATTCTGCAGCAGAAATATCTGATAACTGCATATATGGTCAGGATTATGAGATGACACAGCAGAAATCAGCACCAGAATGACATCCACAGAGTGATAAGAGTACCAGGGCATTTTGGTACGACTCTGTGCGCAAGTGAGGCGGCACCTTTATGTCTCATAACAAACTCCATCCAGAAGATAGCGTTGTCCAGAGGCTTCACTGGAACATGCCTTGGAAGCCTCGAGAGTCTCTGCATGTTCTCCCGATAAGTTGGATCATCAAGAACCTCTTTGACCGTTTTAAGGGAAGGACTCTCCTGTCCACTGTGGCAAAGTCTATATTCTTGGCCGCCCTCGCACTCTCTCATTTAGAAAGATTGTCAGGCTGGTCAAAAATCAGTCCAAATCCAATTATTGGCACCCGTGGTAGATGGCTTCTTGAACTCCATTGGTTCCTCCATGTGCCACAAAGGCTCTGGTCTTGGATGGACCCAGAAGATCATTCTGAGGCTCCAGTCCATCATTAAGGTGTTGTTTCCTAGTGCAGATGGTCTCTTTCCTTTGTACCTCCAGATGATCTTCTTGTGGAAGTTCTGCAAAGGCTTCAGCAATTGCCTCGGCCACATCATCAGGAAGCTGACCAATGAGAGTTCCCAGAGACATGATGATGACAACCGTGATCACCAGAGCGTCTGAACAAAGTCCTCCAGATCTTGTGGGAGAGGCTTTGATGGCTTGCCTTGAAAACCCGCCATGTAGACGATGTTTGGCATAGTGGGACGTGGATATTCGAAAACAAAATCAGCTCTATGGAGCCCACAAATCAGCACCTTGAACTAAGCTGAATAAATTTACTCCTGGGCCAATGAAGCGGTTCACAGAGGGCATTATAAGTTGGGGCAATCAAAAAGGCAACTTGTGTTTCAAGCTATAATATACATCACAACATTCTTCAACCCTCTCCAAGAAACTCATGCGGTCTGGTAAACTCCAGCATTGCAACAGGAACATAAGAAGTGGAGATGGAGCTATAACAAAATGACCTTCACCAAAAATAGCCCAACGGACATTGTAAACGATGGGCAGTTTAAGATAGTTACCCAATATGACCCCTCCATACATGGCAGGATCGGTAAGAAACAAATCGTACTTTGTTTTTTTTAAAGACTCCATAAGCTGCTGATCTTCAATCATGTTGATTATCATCTCACGTTCTGTTTCCATAATCTTTAAAGACTTTGCCACAACTCTATCTCTAACTTTAGACGACCCCATGTGAACCTTCCCTCAAATAGTAATAAGTCTGGATGCAAACGTCTCAAGGATTGTCTTCGCTAAATCCTCCTGAAGACTTTAGAGTAATTGATGTGTATGAGGTGAGAACTCCTTGATGTACCAACTGTCTGACATCCGAATGACTTGTAATATTGTGACCTTTGGCATGAAGTGCTTCAACCAAGATGTTCATGTTGACCCAGTGACTGCCATCCACAGGAAAGATAGAACATTTCCACTCTGAACAACTGCAACAGTTACTAGAAGGGTTAATGTGACTGGCCAAAGCATGTGAAAAACCTTTCCGTTCATAGTTCCTGTTGCAAAGTAAAAGAACAAGCACATTTTAGTTGCATGATTAAATCATCCAGTTTGAATTCATATAGAAATATAACTATTTTACAAGGCAAAAATTTGAATAAATGTTTTCTGAAAAACACAAAATACTTATAAACACCCATGACACTGTTAATAACATCTTGCAGAACTAAAAATTACGCAATTAAAGACATTTTTGTTGCAATCATTCCTGTTTTGATTGTTAAAAATAGTTCACCTAGAAAAATATTGCTACATTTTTTTTAAGCTTCCTAGGTTCTGCAGGTTGCAATGTCCCGAATCTTGCCAATCTTAAGCCAATTGTAATCGTTTGTTTTGGTTCAATTTAGAATTTCCCCAGCCAACGCAGGGCCTAGGGACCAGAGTGAGTGCTCCGACTTGGCCCCCCCGGTCCCTACATTTTTGTTTACACATTTTGTTGTTCACAGCCTTATTCCCAAATGAATTAAATTCATTATTCTCTGCATCTCTTCTTTGCAAAACCTCTCAAGCTCAATCAGGTTGGACAAGGTGCACCAGTGCACAGTGATTTTCAGATTTGTCCAGAGTTGTTCAATTGGGTTCAAGTCTGGGCTCTAGCTGGGCCACACAAGGACATGTCCAGAGTTGTCTCATAGCTACTGTTTTGTTATCTTGGTTGTATGCTTAGGGATGATGTCCTGCTGAAAGATGAAACGTCGCTCTTGTCTTAGGTCCAGAGTGCTCTGGAGCTGGTTTTAGTCAAGGTTGTGTCTGTACATTGCTGCATTCATATTTCCCCTCGATCTGGACGAGTCTCCTATTTTCTGATGTTCAAAAACATCCCCATATCCTGATGCTGCCACTTTCATGCTTCACTGTAGAGTTGGTATTGGCCAGGGGAGGAGCGGTGCCTGGGATTACTCCAGACAGAATTCAATCTTTGTTTCATCAGTCAAGAGAACTTTGTTTTAAATGCTTCACAGTCCTTCAGGTAGCTTTTAGCAAACTTCAGATTGGCTCTTATGTGCATTTTACAGAGGAGTGTCCTCCATCTGACTATTCTACCATTCAGGCCTGATTGTTAGAGCACTGCAGAGATGGTTTTTCTCCTGGAAAGTTCTCCGCTCTCCACAGAAAAACATTGGTGCTCATTCAGAGTGACCATTGGGTTCATTGTCTCCTCCTGACTAGGCTCTTTTCCCCGATAACTCGGTTTGGCCAGACAGCCCCCTCTAAAAAGGTTGCTGGTGGTTCCAAACATCTTCCATTTACAGATGATGGAGGCCATTGTGCTCATTGAAACCTTTGATGCCATAGGCGATTTTCTGTATGGTTCTCCAGATCTATGCCTCAATACAATTCTGTCTCCAAGGTCTTCAAGGCTTGGTTTGTGTTTTGATATGCACTGTTAACTGTAACATTACTTAGACAGACATGTGCCTTCCATATCATGTATTTACCATAGATTAACTCCAATCAAATTGTAGAAACATTTCAAGGATGATCAGTGGAAACATGAACAACCGGAGGTCATTTTGAATGTCATGGAAAGCACAGTGAATACTTTCTAGATGCACTGTAGATCAAGCCCAGTTACAACTAATAATGCTTACCTATCACTTGGACAGATTGGGTTCTATTCTTGTTCTATAGTGGCATTCCGTAATGCTTACTATATTTAATGACACTAATTAAATAAAAACTCTTATGACAGGTGCTTTTAGCTCTAACTGTTCTGAAATTATGGCTAGGCTACTTAGTTTTATTTATTTATTTTTTTCAAAACAGTGTGACAAGGACAAGGTCTGGTCACCAATGTAATGAACAAACTGATACTATTAATGAATCAATTGCATCGTAGTTAGTTTCTAAACACTACAGTTGAAGAATCTATGTTTAGTATTATTATTTTTATTTGATTTTAAAAAGTGTTATTCTGTTAAAAAAATAAGAGTAGACATTTTGGTTAAAGTATTTAGATTAAAAATATATATATATATTTATTTGAACTTTCAATTTATCAAAACCTCATAAAAAGGAATAGCAGTTTTCAGAAAAATAATTAATCTGCACAACCATTTTAAACACTGATAAAAGCAGGAGACCAATCACAATTTTTTATTTAGCAGAAAATCATCATATTAGAATGATATCAGAATAATCATGTGATACTCAAGACTAGAGAAATGGTTGCCAAATATATATTTTCCAAGAACAATTTTCATTTTAAAATTAAAATGTGTTATTTGATTAAAAAAATGAGGTTACACAACTTATTTTCGAGTGCAAAATATTTCATCCACTTTAAAGTTAATAATTAAATACAACTGATTCTTATGTAAGAAATAACTCATGACAGGTTCTTCAATTGCCATGTGAATTCAAGGTATAAATGGTCACAAATATGTTATTTTAATCAATATACCAGCTTGTTTATTTCCTTAAAATTGTTCTGTATAAAGTCTAAAATAATCAATATAGCTATAAAAAGTGTATCTTACACACATTTTGTGTAAATTTATTAAACCTCACTCTCTTTTGTTTTTCATCTTTCTTATGCATATTCGACAGCAGAAATATCTGATAACTGCATATATGGTCAGGATTATGAGAGACACAGCAGAAATCAGCACCAGAATAACATCAACAGAGTGATAAGAGTACCAAGGCATTTTGTATGACTCCGTGCGCAAGTGAGCGGCACCTTTGTGTCTCATAACAAACTCAATCCAGAAGATGGCGTTGTCCAGAGGCTTCACTGGAACGTCCTTGTGAAGCCTCGAGAGTCTCTGCATGTTCTCTCGATAAGAGGGATCATAAAGAACCTCTTTGACTGTTTTAAGGAAGGACTCCTTATCCACTGTGGCAAAGTCTACATTCTTGGCTGCACCTCGTGCTCTCATTTTAGAAAGATTGTCAGGCTGGTCAAAAATCAGGCCAAACCCAATGATTGGCACCCCGTGGTAGATGGCTTCTTGAACTCCATTGGTTCCTCCATGTGCCACAAAGGCTCTGGTCTTGGGATGACCCAGAAGATCATTCTGAGGCATCCAGTCCATCATTAAGGTGTTGTTTCCTAGTGCAGATGGTCTCTTTCCTTTGTATCTCCAGATGATCTTCTGTGGAAGTTCTGCAAAGGCTTCAGCAATTGCCTCGGCCACATCATCAGGAAGCTGACCAATGAGAGTCCCCAGAGACATGATGATGACACCGTGATCACCAGAGCTCTGAACAAAGTCCTCCAGATCTTGTGGGAGAGGCTTTGATGGCTTGCACTGAAAACCCCGCCATGTAGACGATGTTGGCATAGTGGGACGTGGATATTCAAACACAAAATCAGCTCTATGGAGCCACAGATCAGCTTCCTGAACTAAGTTGCCAAATTTACACCTGGGCCAATGAAGCGTTCACAGAGGGCATTATAAGTTGGGGCAATCAAAAAAGCAATTTGTGTTTCTGTGATAATGTACATCACAACATTCTTCACTCTTTCCAAGAAACTCATGCGGTCTGGTAACCCTAGCATTGGAACAGGAACATAAGAAAGAGGAGATGGAGCTATTGCAAAATGACCTTCACCAAATATTGTCCAACGGACATTGTAGACAATGGGCAGTTTAAGATAGTGACCCAACATGACCCCTCCGTACATGGCAGGATCGGTAAGAATCAAATCAAACTTTGCATTTTTTAAAGACTGCATAAGCTGCTGATCTTCAATCATGTTGGTTATCATCTCACGTTCTATTTCAATCATCTTTAAACTAGTTTGCCACATCTCTATCTCTAACTTTACACGACCCCATGTTGAACCTTCCCTCAAATGTTCACAAGTCTAGATACAAATGGTCCGAAGAAGTCTTTAGTGAGTCCTCCTGAGGACTTGAGATTTATGGATGTGTAGTGAGGTGAGAACTCTTTGATGTACCAGCTGTCTGCCATCCGAATTACTGTAATATTGTGACCTTTGGCATGAAGAGCTTCAACCAAGATGTTCATGTTGACCCAGTGACTGCCATCCACAGGAAAGACAAGAACATTCCCGCTCTGAACAACTGGAACAGTTACTAGTAGAAGGGTTAATGTGACTGGCCAACGCATGTGAAAAACCTTTCCATTCATATTTCCTGTTTCAAAGCAAGAGAACAAGCATATTTTAAAATGAGTTGCATGTGTGAAACATCAAATTTGATCTCACTTTAGAAATAACGTAAATTATTAGCTAAAGATGCCAACTTCATATAAATTATATAAATTTTCACAATGGGAATTGCATCAATTGTTAGATTTTTTAAACTCCTGATACATAGAGTACATATACATTATTCAACACTGGATCATAATAATATCATACAATAACCTACAAATGAGGTTGTATGAATTTATACATAAAATACCTATGAACTGTCATGACACATCTAGGTAGCACCAACACATGGCGATTAAATATATTTTGTTGTAATCGTGTCTGTTATTAAACTGTTTGACCCACAACTACACTACAGTACTACAACTTATAATGCTTTTCTATCATTCCACACACAGGTTTGTAAATTTATAATTATTATAATCGATTCTTGTTTTTTTTTTTTTATTAAACATTATTATGTGTAATACTTGATTCTGATTGGTCTTGACAAGATACCAAGGTATGTATTCCCAGATAACAACAGCAAGACTAATAACACTGGCACATCCAGTTACTTCGAATCATATTGACCATCAGTGAATACGCTCACATCCATATTTTCACGCATATCTGTCATGTTTTTGACTGTCTCATGACTAAATACTATATAGGTTAGTGTTTGCTCCATTAAGCCATTTTCATTTCTGTCAGCTTTGCATTTTATTAAAAAATCAATAAACTATTATCCTAGGCAGTTGTTTTCTGGCTCTGGTTCAGTATTCAGGCTGCAGATAAGCTTATTGGATGCTATTCTATAATAACACCCACCTATGTGCATTTTATCCCTTACATAACTCTTGGTATTTTTATGTGACATTGATTTAATAAAATTGACTTGCAACAAGTGTTATCCAGTGTTGAATTATGGTTACTTGGCTTTTTTTAAACAAAATTTCTGCTCATCCAATTTATAAACTATTAAAAACTTAATACGAGGCTCACAAATTTGTAAAATCAACTTGTGTTGATGCTTGTGTTTACAGGTATAACGTACATCACAACATTCTTCACTCTCAGACTCTCTTCACTCTCATTTGGTCTGGTAACTCTAGCATTGAAACAGGAACATAACAAAGTGGAGAAGGAGCTATTGCAAAATGAGTTCACAGTAAACTGTCCAGCGGATATTGTGGAGAATGGGCAGAATGAGTGACCCAATAGAACACATCCACCTTGACTGGATCTGCAAGAAACAAATCAAAACTGGCCTCCTTTAAGGATTGCATTAGCAGATGATCCTCAATCATGTTGATCACTTGCATCCCTTAAGCAGTTTCCAACATATCCAACAGATTTAGACAACCCGAAGTGGAACCTTCCCTCAAAATGTTTATAATTCTGGATGCAAAGTCTCAAAGAATTCTTCACTAAAACCTCCTGCAGACTTATTGATTGTGTAGTGAAGTGATAACTGTTTGATCTACAGTACCAGCGGCCTACAGTACCATCTGAATGGCTGTAATATTGTGACCTTTGGCATTTAGTGCCTCAACCAAGATGTTCATGTTGACTCAGTGACTGCCATCCACAGGAAAGACAAGAAACTCATCACTTTGAGGCAACTGGGACAGATGCCAGCAGAAGGGTTAATGTGATTAGGCCACACAACAACAAAAAAATATGTCTATTCGTGGGCACCTGTTGTTAAGCAACAAAGAATGATCTACTGACAGAGTTTGCAGAACAGGGTATGTCAACTTGTGACATTAGTAGTGTTTGAATTCGTTCATTCAATCCAACATAACATTTGAAAATGTGACATTTCTGAACCAATTGTACAGTGTAATGATAAGAAGCACTACAAACACCGAATGGAGCTACTACATAATGCTTAGATTTTTTTTTCTCATTTTGTCATCAGTGCAAATTGTCAAAAGTCAGAGATAGTCTGCAGATTTAGGTAGTCAAGAATTTTAAAAATTATCTGAAAAAATCATGTAGGAACTGACAGACTAAATTTTTAGCTTCAGATTTCAGATTTTTATCCAGTCGGAACATATCAACCATGATATTTTGGTCTGATTTTCTAACACATTTGTTTCCTTGTCATTCAACAAGTCTCACATTTCTGATTGAGTTTGTTTGTGTTTGTAGCAACTTGAAACAATTAGTAACACCTTGTTGTAGCAACTTAAAAACAAGTGTTTTATAATGGGTTCAGATATTAAAAGTCAGTGCAATCTAGTCTTAAGCTGACCTCTCCTATCTAATTAATGAAAAAAGCAAACGATGATCAAAATGAATTAACCAAGAGAGCTGGTACTCGCCTGGTTTGTGTTAACTAGATAGCTTTCAAACCTGAGAGAAAGACATAGAGAGAGAACAAAAAAACATACTGTAAAAGCATAAAAACAGCTTTAGTAAGACAATAGTCAAACAAAAATCTAAATGTTTCTAATTGGAATTGTTCTTCCCTCCTGCCGACGCTGTTCATAATAAAAAAAAATATTTTCTTACCCATAAATATGCAGCATGCAAAATCAGCTTTGAGTGTAGCATAAGTCATGAACTACTGTATAAGCAGATACTCTCCTTTGGCCTCGTTTGTGCATGCTGATATGCTCATTTAATAGTCTTTAACAGGGCAAAGTGTGTTTACCTGCAAAGCCCTAGTTAATGAGCTACCATATAGGATTGTATGTGTAATTTAGTCTGGGTGTTTACATTAATAGCTCAGTGAAAGGAAGACAATTAAATGGCCCGTACTTCAGATCTACAATATATTAAAATAAAATCAAATGTGTATTATATGAAAGACAAGAATTACTTTTTGGAGATCCCAAATTGCATTTTGTTTTGCAGTTCATATGAAATCATGCAAGATACGTACTGTATAAAGAGGAAGGGGGGAGGTCACAACTTAATGACCATGGTATAATGTTGTTCCCATGGCCAAACCAGTTGAGATCCAATGATATAGATTATAAGTTAGCTTGAGCCATTTTAGTTATTATGCAATATTATACCAGAATACAAAAGCACAGCTGTCCCCCATTTTGTTTGTTTGATAGTTTTTTTCTGCCAATTTGTTCAAATTGCCTATTTCAAATGCATTGTAATGGCAAAAAAATAACAGAGTAAAAGGAGAGGAAAACCTAAATGATACTGATATCAGAGCTTATGTCATATTTGAAACAGAAGAGATTTTAAAACAATAACAACTGAAAAAATCAAATAAATAAATAAATAAATCAGCAATATATTTTGATTAAAGGATTTGGTCATCATAAATACATAGGAAATGCCTGACCAGAAGTTCCTTATGACCTGAATGAAGATTTTAAGAAGCCAAGTCATTTGGCAGTCAGAACTGTCAGATTGAAATCATTACGCAGTCAGGCAGATTAGTTTTTTTCTATCCATTCAGAGGATATCAAACATGTTGGATATTTTAATAGATTTTAGAACACGTATTGCTTTCGTGTGTTTCTTATCACCGTGAGACACAGGTTAATTTGAACTTGCTACGTGCTTAACTGGAAATTATCACAACACTTACAAATTGTTGCTCTTTTTTGATGAATTTGATTGCTTCTATTGTTCTCATTTGTAAAAAAACATTCAGTTTATTATATTTGATGAAGAAATGCAAATGCAGTACTTACCTTGGTTGTGTTAATTACTGTATAAACCTGCAAAAAAAAAAAAAAAAAGAATATTTCACAACGAGCAAAGGAACTGTCATTGAAAACTCATGTAAAAACAGCAAGCATATACGGTATTACTAAGTAATATTGTTTCTTGTGATCCCTATGTCTATCGTTAAAAATATATTCTTACCCATTAATATGTACAGGACGCAGCAAAGCCATTACTAGGTTAACCTTGAGTCAAAGCATAATTCACAAAACTACAAGTATTTATTCTCCTTTGGCCTCATTATGCATGCTGATATGTTCATTTAACAGTCTTTAACAGGGGCAAAGTGCATCTACCTGCAAAACCTTAGTTAATAACTACCATATAAGGTTATGTGCATCATTTTATTTTGGGCTTTGACTAGTTAAGTGTACCTACACGACCAAAATAGCAATCACCTTTATATGATATTACATTACATTACAATTAGATGATTTAGTACTTTCTATGGGAAAAACTAGTAAGTCTAGGCTTGAGCTCACTTATTATGAACACTCACTTATTAACATATATGAACACCAATCTTTTAGGAAATAAACTACTGTATGCTCACTGAATATTTTGTGTTGTAAATGTATATCAATGCAGCTGTAATGAATAATAAGCATGATGTGGCAAAACTTGGAACTGATGTGGTTACACAAACATAGTTCCAAATTAAGTCTTTGGTTTAATATTATGTAATTTACACTGGAGAATCATCTTATGTAAGCCCTTCAAATGAGAATCAAACATAGTACACATCACATACTTCAATATCCCACAAACTCAATTTGCTATTAATTATTTAAAGGGGTAGTCCTAAGTCAGCACTACTTTAAAGGATTTTTTATTTTTTTTGCTAAGCCACTTTATTCATGCCCCCATCATGGGAGAATGGCACTAAGTACACATCACATACAGTACTTCAATACCAAACATACTTAATATGAATGTGGGTAGTCTTAAGTTGGTGCAGCTCTGAGTGGTTATTATTTTATGCTACCTTCATTTTATTTCATGCACCATTTGCACAGCAACAGTAAAGTACCTTTTGCATTGACTATAACAGTTTATGGGTGTTGTTAAGATACTGTTCACATATGATTGTGTTCCTGTTTCAATTTAATGGGTTTAATTGTGATAAATTAATATAGTAGAACAGCTTAGGTTTACAAAAACACTAAAAACAAGAAGGCAAACTGTAGGAAAGGTGAGGTAACAATAAAAGCAATAGACAACCAACAATTATAAACAGAGCACACAAGTTTATGGTGATAGATATTATTTACATTTGAAATACAGTTTAGAATTTTTTTACACAACTGAAAACCCTTGCACTGCACAAACAAATATTCCTTCATCTACAGATCAACCAAATTAAATGAATAGACTAATGATTGAAAGATTTAGTCATTAATATACAGGCGATGCCTGACCTGAGTTGCTTATTACCTGAATACATTTTTTTAGAACGCCAAGTCATTCATGTTTGCTTTTTGTTTTCTCATGCACATTCTGCAGCAGAAATATCTGATAACTGCATATATGATCAAGATTATGAGTGACACAGCAGAAAATCAGCACTAGAATAACATCAACAGAGTGATAAGAGTACCAGGGCATTTTGTATGACTCTGTGCGCAAGTGAGCGGCACCTTTGGTGTCTCATAACAAACTCAATCCAGAAGACGGCATTGTCCAGAGGCTTCACTGGAACATCCCTGTGAAGCCTTGAGAGTCTCTGCCATGTTCCTCCCGATAAGAGGGATCATAGAGTACCTCTTTGAACCGTTTTAAAGGAAGGACTGCTTATCCATTGTGGCAAAGTCTACATTCTTGGCTGCACCTCGCACTTTCATTTTAGAAAGATTGTCGGGCTGGTCAAAAATCAGGGCCAATCCATTATTGGCACACCCGTGGTAGATGGCTTCTTGAATTCCTTGGTTCCTCCATGTGCCACAAAGGCTCTGGTCTTGGGATGACCCAGAAGATCATTCTGAGGCATCCAGTCCATCACTAAGGTGTTGTTTCCTAGTGCAGATGGTCTCTTTCCTTTGTACCTCCAGATGATCTTCTGTGGAAGTTCTGCAAAGGCTTCAGCAATCGCCCTCGGCCACATCATCAGGAAGCTGACCAATAAGAGTCCCCAGAGACATGATAATGACAACCATGATCACCCGAGCTCTGGAACAAAGTCCTCCAGATCTTGTGGGAGAGGCTTTGATGGCTTGCATTGAAAACCTGCCATGTAGATGATGTTTGGCATGAGTGGGACGTGGATATTCGAAAAACAAAATCAGCTCTATGGAGCCACAGATCAGCTCCCTGAACTAAAGAAAGGAAGGATGTTCCAGGGGCCAATGAACCGTTCAGCGAGTGCATCATTAATTGGAGAAATTACCAAAGCAGCCCCTATTTCAATAAAGGTGTACATTACTACATTACATCTCTTCCAAGAAACTCATGCGATCTGATAATTTCAGAGATGGAAAAGGTACATAAGAAAGTGGAGATGGAGCTATTGCAAAATGGGCTTCACTATAACCTGCCCAACGAACATTGTAGACCATGGGCAGTTTGAGATAGTGACCTAATATAACCCCTCCAAACATGTTTGGGTCTGTAAGAATCATATCATACTTGGCATCTTTTAAAGACTGCATAAGCTGCTGATCTTCGATCATGTTGACAATCATTTCACTTTCTGCTTCAAAAATCTTCAAAAACTTTGCCACATTTCTGGCCTGCAGCTGTCAGATGACCCCATGTGGAACCTTCCCTCAAAATGTGCATTAGTCCTGGATGCAAATATTTCAAGAACTTCTTTATTATATCCTCCTGCAGACTTCAGATTTATCGATGTGTAGTGAGGTGAGAATTCTTTTATGTAGCAGCTGCTTCCCCACCCTCAAGACTGTTACATCATGACCTTTGGCATGAAGTGCCTCACCAAGATGTTCATGTTGAACCCAGTGACTGCCATCCACAGGAAAAACAGAACCTTCCCAGCTTTGAGCAAACTGGGCCATTTGCCAGCAGAAGGGTTAATGTGATTGGCCATATCACCCTGAAACCCCTGTCCATTCATAGTAACCTATCGCAAAGAAAAAGAAACATACAATTCCAAATTAAGAAAATATGGTGACTTTAAACAGATTTTGTTTTTTTGGAGATGTGAATTAAGCTTATTGTACATAGATGATCCTGTTAGTGTTTGTTCCAAACATTATTTATTTATTTGAATATGTTGTACTAGATATCTGAATTTTTTTCAATACATTCTTGTATTGTTGCTTTAAATCACAGTCAAAACTGATTGAAACTTAGAAAAATATATAGAGGCAAACGTCAGATATATAGAGGATCTTTATTTATTTGTTTATTTAAACATTTGAATATTGCACATCAATATAAACCACGATACACTTCATCCACAATAATTCAATAATCACAAGGCAAACTACAGTGAAAGAAAATTATTCTGACCCATTACTGTGTATAATGGGAAACCTATCAGGTAAACCTTTATTACAGTCAATAAGTTGGCATTGGTGGACTTAAAATAAAAAAATTGGCTTGCAACACATATAGTTGAACTCTATGCACATGCAGGCTGATAGATCACCTAATCTGCTCCTGTGTCATTAACTAGGATGATTGGTTGCTGTCACCTCGGCAGCCAATGAGCTTGCTCATCATCAGTTTAAAAACTCTGTGTCATTCTATGCTGTTTAATGCTGGGCGTGTTTTTGGAGACCCTTCGCCACCAGTGTTTAGATCTGCTATGGGGTTACATGTACTGTATGTTATGTTTGCAGTACCAGCATGTTATATTCTCAGACGGTATGTCTGTGCATACAGTATACTGGCAGTAGCACGTCTCAATACTTGCTCTGCCATAATAATCAAAGCAGCAGCAGCAGCAGCAGCGTAGCAGATCTATACCACCAAGACCAAATACATAAACATTGCCATATACACATACATTATCATATTAAATCCAGAGAGTGATCATGACAGAAATACAGTTAAGTTCTAAATTAAACTAGAATTTATAAACAAATTATTTGTCAGAAACTGAATAATGTACAGTAATACCAGAGTTTAAAATAGTTACAAGAAGTCACTACATTTGTAAGATTAGTCTAAGTGCTTATGTAGCTAGCCAACAGGTTTAGATCAAGAATCTGGGCTGTCATTTTATTATCTCAATGTTTTTATTCTTCAAGAAATGCTTCTTCTAATTTTCTGTATGATAGATTGCATTGTAATCAGTAAATAAGAGATAACGTAAGCTTTTGACCAAATTATAAAACTTTGAGTTGTTTTTATTAGTTGTATTCTGTATATACACAATTGCCACTGTATGTATGTTGATAAAGTCTCTAATCTAAAAGAAATGTTGTACACATAAATTGTACCAATGCACCTCAGCAAAGATCTATAATTGTATAACAAAAGAGTTCCACGTAAGTCTATGCTCTCAAGTGCAGATTGTCACAGAATGCACACCATGCTGTATAACCCACCAAATTAAAAATGTTGTTATGTAATTTACTAAAATGAAAAAATAAAAATATCATTCATGTTTGCTTTTTGTTTTTCTCATGCACATTCTGCAGCAGAAATATCTGATAACTGCATAAATGGTCAGGATTTAAGAGGTGACACAGCAGAAAATCAAGCACCAGAATAACATCAACAGAGTGATAAGAGTACCAAAGGCATTTTGTACGACTCCGTGCGCAAGTGAGCGGCACCTTTGTGTCTCATAACAAACTCAATCCAGAAGATGGCGTGTCCGAGGCTTCACTGGAACATCTTTGTGAAGCCTTGAGAGTCTCTGCATGTTCGCCCGATATTTGGATCACCAAGAACCTCTTTGACCGTTTTTAAGGAAGGACTGCCTATCCATTGTGGCAAAGGTCTACATTCTTCGCTGCACCTCGCACTCTCATTTTTCCAAGATTGTCAGGCTGGTCAAAAATCAGGCCAAATCCAATGATTGGCACCCCGTGGTAGATGGCTTCTTGAACTCCATTGGTTTCCTCCATGTGCCACAAAAGCTCTGGTCTTGGGATGACCCAGAAGATCATTCTGAGGCATCCAGTCCATCATTAAGGTGTTGTTTCCTAGTGCAGATGGTCTCTTTCCTTTGTACCTCCAGACGATCTTTCTGTGGAAGTTCTGCGAAAGCTTCAGCAATTGCCTCGGCCACATCTTCAGGAAGAGCTGACCAATAAGAGTTCCCAGAGACATGATGATGACACCATGATCACCAGAACTCTGAACAAAGTCCTCCAGATCTTGTGGGAGAGGCTTTTGATGGCTTGCACTGAAATCCTGCCATGTAGACAATGTTTGGCATAGTGGGACGTGGATATTCAAAAAAACAAAATCCACTCTGTGGAGCCACAGATCAGCTCCCTGAACTAAAGAAAGGTAGGATGTTCCTGAGCCAATGAACCGTTCAGCGAGTGCATCATTAATTGGAGCAATCATCAAGCAGCCCCTATTTCAATTATGGTGTACATTACTACATTACATACTCTTTCCAAGAAACTCATACGATCTGATAATTCCAGAGATGGAAAAGGTACATAAGAAAGTGGAGAAGGAGCTACTGCAAAATGGGCTTCACTGTAATTGTCCAACGGGCATTGTAGACCATGGGCAGTTTGAGATAATGACCCAGTATGACCCCTCCAAAAATTGTTGGATCTGTGAGAATAACATCATACTTGGCATCTTTTAACAACTGCATTAGCTTCTTGTCTTCAATCATGTTGACTATCATTACACTTTCTGTTTCAATCATCTTCCAAGTACTTTGCCACACCTCTGCTTCAAGCTTTAGACGACCCCAGATGGAACCTTCCCTCAAAATTGCCATAAGTCTGGATGCAAATGTCTCGAGGAAGTCTTCACCAAATCCCCCTGCAGACTTGAGATTTATTGAAGTGTAGTGAGGTGAGAACTCTTTGATATACCAGCTGTCTGCCATCCTCATGACTGTTATATTGTGACCTTTGGCATGAAGTGCTTCAACCAAGATGTTCATGTTGACCCAGTGACTAACATCCACAGGAAAGACAAGAACCTTCCCACTCTGAACAACTCTGACATTCACCAGCAGAATGGTTAAGGTGACTGGCAAAATCACCTTGAAAAACTGTCCGTTCATAGTACCTGTCAGGAAAAAAAGAGATAATTCCAAATTAACTAAATATGATTCCTATAATCTGCATTACTAGCGACTGTGTATAGATGGTGTTGTAAGATTTGTGTCTGTCTGACAGTAGTCCATCCATGCCTTCTTGCTTTATAACAAAATCAATATTGATTAAAAATTTAATCCCGTAAAAAATTATATAAAACATTTATGTTGAAAATATTTAGAGGCAAAGTTCAAAATGTAAAATACCTGTATTTATTCGCTCATGGAAACATTCAAATATTACATGGCAAATAAATCACAATATATATTTTAGAGTCCATCTGCAGTCATTCAATAATTGCAAGCACAGTAAAGAAAAACTTTCTCACCCATATTTTCTTAGACAAAAAAATTTAGCAGGTAAACCTTAGTTACATGGAGTGTAAGTCACCAAACTACAAGCATAGTCTTTGTCCTCACAGTGAATGCCAGCATTTATTTATATGCGAGCAAAGTTTCATAATCATTAACTAGATTTCCCTTACTGTTTGGGCAATCGCACTTCATGAAGTTGAGTAAAACATGTAAAAGGGACTTGCAGAGAAGTTATAACCTACCAATCACCAAGTAAATATATATTTCATATAAATATATAACTCAGATGTTGCAGACCCTTTTGTGTGCTTTTGTCTACATGTAATGTTTACAAAGATTATTTATCATATTCTTAAGTGTACAGATGGACAATGGAAGCGCCATGGATGTTGACAAAACTTGTTTGTGGCTCTTGACAAAAACAAAATTTACTAAAATCAAATAATATAAAAAGCAAATTTACTGAAGTTTGACTTCTTTTCCTCATGCATATTCTACAGCAGAAATACCTGTTAACTGCATATATGATCAGGATTATGAGTGACACAGCAGAAATCAGCACCTTTGTGTCTCCTAACAAACTCAATCCAGAAGATGGCATTGCCCAGAGGCTTCACTGGAATGTCTTGGTGTCTGCATGTTCTCCCGATAAGAGGGATCATAAAGAACCTCTTTGACCATTTTAAGGAAGGACTCCTTATCTATTGTGGCAAAGTCTACATTCTTGGCTGCACTTCACACTCTCATTTTAGAAAGATGGCTTCTTGAATTCCATTGGTTCCTCCATGAGCCACAAAGGCTCTGGTCTTAGGATGACCCAGAAGATAATTCTGAGGCATCCAGTCTATCACTAAGGTGTTGTTTCCTAGTGCAGATGGTCTCTTTCCTTTGTACCTCCAGACGATCTTCTGTGGCAGATTTGCAAAAGCTTCAGCAATTGCCTTGGCCACATCTTCAGGAAGCTGACCAATGATAGTTCCCATAGACATGATGATGACACTATGATCACCAGAGCTCCGACCAACCAGAGCTCTGGGCCAATGAACCGTTCGGCGAGTGCATTATTAATTGGAGCAACCTGCAAAGCAACCACTATTTCAATAAAGATGTACATTACTACATTATACAACCCCTTTCCAAGAAACCCATGTGATCAAATAATTCCAGTGATGGCAAAGGTACATAAGAAAGTGGAGAAGGAGCTACTGTAAAATGGGCTTCAATGTAAACTGCCTAACGGACATTGTAGACCATGGGCAGTTTGAGATAGTGACCTAATATAACTCCTCCAAACATGTTTGGGTCTGTAAGAATCATATCATACTTGGCATCTTTTAAAGACTGCATAAGCTGCTGATCTTCGATCATGTTGACAATCATTTCACTTTCTGCTTCCAAAATCTTTAGCCTGCAGCTTCAGATGACCCCACATGGAACGTTCCCTCAAAATGTTATGAAGCGGACAGGAGACAGAGGTAAGGAAACGTTAGGGTGTTTATTAAATGACAACAAGGAGCACATGAAGGATAGCCAGGAGGATCAGGAATGATGTTGGGGTCTTTTCCTCCGTGGCTGGGTAACAGGAATACCCGAGGATGGACAGCACACACCAGATACAGCTGACAGAGGATGACACAGACTTGGAAGGACTGGAAGACAGGACGATTCGGGAGGACCAGGAAGACTAGGAGGAATACAAAGAGAACAGGTAAGTAAATCGTTTGTTTTAGCTGAGGATGACTACGCTGAGTGGTCGCTCAGTTGTCCGCTTTCGTCGAGACGAGCCCGGACAATGAGCGACTGGAGTGCTGTGCTTTTATCTGGTGCTCGTGAATGTGATGCAGCTGTGTGCTCATTAGAAGTCAGGTGATGGTGATCTTCGTGAGTGGGGGTCGTGAGAGCCTGACCAATCCATGACAGTACCCCCCTCCCCAGGGCCCGCTCCTGAGGGCCGACACCTCCGACGCCGTGGTGGTCTCCCTCTGCCTCTAGGCGCTGGGAACTCAGGGTGGCTCTCATGAAACTCCACCATGAGACTAGGATCGAGAATATCAGCTCTGGGAACCCATGTCCTTTCTTCGGGGCCGTACCCTTCCCAGTCCACCAGGTACTCCAACTGGCCACCACGACGTCGGGAACGCAAGATCTCCTTCACTGCGTAGACGGCTCCTTCTTCTAGGAGCAGTGGAGGAGGGGGTTCCTCTTCGTGTCAGGCTCTGTGGAGGGAAGAACAGGATCGTGATAGGGTTTCAGGAGTGATACGTGGAATGTAGGGTGAATACGGTAGTGAGAGGGTAATTGTAGTTTGTAGGTGACGGGGTTAACCTGTTCCACGATGGTGAAGGGACCAACAAATCGGGGACTTAACTTGCGAGAGGGCAGTCGCATGCGTATGTCCCGGGTGGATAGCCACACCTTTTGTCCGGGTGTGTATCTGGGTTCTTCAGACCTTCTCCTATCGGCGGTTACCTTGCTTCGACGGACTGCCCTCTGCAGATGTTGATGAGCCTCGTCCCAGACTCTCTCGCTCTCCCGGAACCAGTGATCCACTGCGGGGACATCAGATGGTTCGCCATCCCAGGGAAAGAGCGGTGGTTGGAAGCCCAGGACGCACTGGAATGGCGTGAGTCCGGTGGAGGGTTGCCGCAGTGAATTTTGGGCATATTCTGCCCAGCCCAAATACTGGCTCCAGGAGTTCTGGTGACCACTGCAGAAGGTCCTCAGGAACCGTCCCACCTCCTGAATCTTCCTCTCTGTCTGCCCGTTGGTTTGGGGATGATATCCAGAAGAGAGGCTGACGGCCACACCTAGGAGCTTGAAGAAGGCTTTCCATAGACGTGAGATGAACTGTGGACCTCTGTCCGACACAATATCTTCTGGAATACCAAATGACCTGAAGACTTGATTAAAGATATTGTCGGCAGTTTCAAAGGCTGTGGGAAGACCTTTCAGAGGGATTAGTTTTGACAAACTTTGAGAATCTATCTACTATGACTAGAATACAGGTATTACCTTCTGACGAAGGGAGGTCAGTGATAAAGTCCACTCCTAGGTGTGACCAGGGACGGTTCGGAATCGGCAAGGGATGGAGCTTTCCAGCGGGTAGATGACGTGGGCTCTTGGATTGGGCACAGTCCTTACAGCCCTGAACATATTGCCTCACATCCCTTGCCATGTTTGGCCACCAGAATCGTTGGGATACTAGCGAGAGAGTATTGTTGATCCCTGGATGTCCAGTGCCTAGCGAGGTATGTAAGGAGTGGATCAGATCTACCCGGTGTTCAGGTGGTATGAACTGCCGATGAGGAGGGCATCCCGGCGGAGCAGGGGCTTCCGGAGTGGCAACGACTGGAGGAGCGTTCCAGGTGATCGGACAAATGGAGATGTGTTCGGGAAGAATCTTCGTTGGGAGTTCTTCATGATCGTGATGCTCGTGTAAACGAGAGAGAGCGTCTGCTCTTAGATTCTTGGGTCCTGGACGATAGGAAATGGAGAAATCAAAACGTGAGAAGAAAAGTGACCATCTGGCTTGACGTGGACATAGTCTCTTGGCCTCTTTGATGTATTGGAGGTTTTTGTGGTCTGTGATCACCTGGAACGGATGTTTGGCTCCCTCCAACCAGTGACGCCACTCCTCCAAGGCTAGCTTGATTGCTAGAAGCTCCCTGTCTCCTATGCTGTAATTCTGCTCCGCCGGGCTCAACTTCCGAGAGAAATAGGCACAGGGATGCAGTCGGGGCGGTGTATCATGATGTTGAGATAATACTGCCCCGACGCCGGTGGTGGATGCGTCCACTTCCACCACGAAAGGAAGATTTGGGTCAGGATGAGTCAGGAGTGGGGCCCTTGTGAACTCCTTCTTAAGAAGGCGGAAGGCTGCGGCTGCTTCTTTGGTCCACTCCAGTCCTTTGGGTTTACCCTTGAGGAGATTAGTGAGAGGTGATGTAATCCTGCTGTAGTCCTTGATAAACCGTCTATAAAAGTTAGCAAACCCAAGAAACCTCTGGAGCTCCTTAATGGAAGTGGGTTCTGACCAGGATAGAACAGCCTCAATTTTCTTCCCATCCATACGTATACCGGTTTGGTCAATGATGTATCCCAAGAAATGAATCGACTTCTGGTGGAATGAGCATTTCTCCGCTTTGAGGTAGAGGTGATGTTCTCTCAATGTGTGTAGGACCTCCGCAACGTGTTGGCGATGTTCGGCCTCACTCCGGGAGTAAATGAGGATGTCATCTATGTACACTATTACACAGTGGTGAAGAAACTCCCGGAGGACTTCATGAATGAAGTTTTGGAATACGGAGGGGGCGTTGACCAGACCGTAAGGCATGACCTCATATTCATAGTGGCCAGTAGGGGTCACGAATGCTGTCTTCCATTGGTCCCCCTCACGTATTCTTATCAGATTATACGCGCTGCGGAGGTCCAATTTAGTGAAGACTTTAGCTTCTCGGAGCTGTTCCAAAGCGGCTGGTACCAGAGGAAGGGGATATCGGTATTTTACTGTACCGTTATTAGGACCCTGTAGTCGATGCATGGACGCAGCCCTCCGTCCTTCTTGGCCACAAAGAAGAAGCTTGAGGCGGCTGGTGATTTTGAGTGACGTATGTACCCCTGACTCAGAGCCTCCCTTATGTAATCTTCCATTGCCTGATTCTCTGGAAGCGAGAGCGGGTAGATCCTACCTCTTGGCAACTGGGCATCTGGAACTAGGTCGATCGCGCAGTCCCATGGCCGATGCGGCGGTAGCTGGGAAGCTCTCTTGGGGCAGAAGACATCATGAAAGGAGCTGTACTCCTTAGGAATGTGGATAGACTGCTTCTCAGGAGGGCTCTCGACCGATGTTGCAAACAAAGAAATGGGGGTTCCGACCTTGAAGAGGGAGATTTGGAAAACAGGCAGGTGTACATCCAGATCCCCATTTCTTTATCTCTCCTGTGCCCCAAGAGATGATGGGATCGTGCTTCACCAGCCACGGGCGCCCTAGAATGATGTCCATATTTGCACCCTCCAGAACCAGAAATTGAATCCTCTCTTGATGTAACAACCCCACTTGAAGAAGGATGTCTTCGCATTGTCGATGGATACGGGTCGAAGATCGAGTGCACTGGGTTATCGGTTGTATCTGGTATATATGCGAGGACGCCTCAGTACGGAGGTGGAGTTGACGACAGAGGGATTGGGAGATGAAGTTCCCTGCTGACCCGGAGTCGATGAGGGCTGTGACAAGGAGAGAAATAGAGGCAGTAGTTATTTGTACGGTGGTAGTAAGTGGTTTACATTGTTCAATATTCGTACTGAATACACTCACTGAAGTCCGAATGGGACGAAGGGGACACTCCATACGGGTGTGTCCACTGACACCGCAGTATAGACACAGACCCCGGGTCAGCCTCCTCTGTCGTTCCGCTGATGTCAGTCTTCCAGACTCTATTATCATGGGTTCTGGTTCTGGAGAGGCTGTTGACTCAGGCGATTGGAGGAGTGCAGACGAGGGGGTGATGGTGTCCTGTTGATAGGAACGGAGACGATCGGAACATCGGAGAGAATGTGGATGAATCTCTCCAGACCCATTGTATCATCTAATGTGGCCAGTTGGATTCGGAGAGTGGGTTCCAAGCCGAGCCGGTACGTGGTCAACAACGATCTCTCATTCCATCCACTTGCAGCTGCTAGAGTGCGAAACCGGAGAGCATATTCCTGTGTAGATAGAGTACCTTGCTTTAGATGATACAGCTGCTCTCCAGCGGCTACTTCCCCATCAGAACGTCCAAACACCTCTTTGAAATACTCCGTGAAGGTAGTGATGGAATTCATGACCGGCCCGGCTTGGTTCCAGATCGTCTCAGCCCATTTAAGTGCAGGTCCAGAGAGTAGAGATACGATGTAGGCGATCTTCGACTTATCTGTGGGATATAGAGAAGGTTGCATTTCGAATATGAGGGAACATTGTAACAGAAAACCATTGCACTCCCCCGCTCCGCCTGAGTAGGGCGCTGGTCGGGCCATGGGACTGGAAGGAAGGGCCGAAGAAGAAACTGTGGAGGCGGAAGTGCTCGGTGCTGGTGGTGCGTTGGAAAGTGGAGCTGGTGGCTGTAGAATCCGCTTCAACTGGTCCACCAGCTCTTGAAGGTGATCGGGGGTGCTCATGTTGTCGTCGTTATGGGTCCGGGCTTCTGTTATGAAGCGGACAGGAGACAGAGGTAAGGAAACGTTAGGGTGTTTATTAAATGACAACAAGGAGCACATGAAGGATAGCCAGGAGGATCAGGAATGATGTTGGGGTCTTTTCCTCCGTGGCTGGGTAACAGGAATACACGAGGATGGACAGCACACACCAGATACAGCTGACAGAGGATGACACAGACTTGGAAGGACTGGAAGACAGGACGATTCGGGAGGACCAGGAAGACTAGGAGGAATACAAAGAGAACAGGTAAGTAAATCGTTTGTTTTAGCTGAGGATGACTACGCTGAGTGGTCGCTCAGTTGTCCGCTTTCGTCGAGACGAGCCCGGACAATGAGCGACTGGAGTGCTGTGCTTTTATCTGGTGCTCGTGAATGTGATGCAGCTGTGTGCTCATTAGAAGTCAGGTGATGGTGATCTTCGTGAGTGGGGGTCGTGAGAGCCTGACCAATCCATGACACAAAATGTGCATTAGTCTGAATGCAAATATTTCAAGGACTTCTTTATTATATCCTCCTGCAGACTTCAGATTTATTGAAGTGTAGTGAGGTATGTAACCGCTGCTTGCCGTCCTCATGACTGTAACATCATGATCTTTGGCATGAAGTGCCTCAACCAAGATGTTCATGTTAACCCAGTGACTGCCATCCACAGGAAAGACAAGAACCTTCCTGCTTTGAGCAACTAGGACAGATGCCAGCAGAAGGGTTAATGTGATTGGCCATATCACCTGAAACCCCTTTCCATTCATAGTACCTAACGCAAAGAAAAGAAAATATGCAATTCCAAATTAAGAAAATATGATTACATGAAACAGATTTTGCTTTTTGGGAGATGTGAATTAGGCAATATTACATAGATTATGCTGGTACTGTTTATTGCAAAAATTAGTTTTTATTATAAATTATGTTGTACTAGATCTGTCAATACATTCTTGTATTGTTGCTTTAAAACAGTCAAAATCGATTGAAACTTGCACTGAGAAAATATTTCGAGGCAAACATCAAATATGAAATCTCTATTTATTTGCTTATGGAAACATACAAATATTGCACATCAGTATTAATCAGAATACACTACATCCACAATCATTCAGTAATAACAAAGCAACAGCTGGTACCCAGTCTGGCTGGGCAATTTGAAAATTCAGGTCTACTCCTGTTAAAAGTACAATATGTACACACATGTAAGAGTAAACCCTTTCAAGTTATTTCTGTTGTTGAAAACACAACACCATATTTGCCAGTCTTCCTAAACATTTATTCAATTTCACTCTGTGATTTGTATGCCTAGCTTAAATCTTTATTTTTATTTGCCTTTACCTTTGTTTACTTAATTTCGAATCCATTTTACATCCTGAATATTAAATGCATACTGCAGATGTTTTTGTCTGCTCCTGTCTGATATCATCATATAATTTTTCCTGAAATTGTTCTTAATTTCCCTGGGTAATTCATGAACTAACAATGTAAGCACCATAGCTGGTAGCAATAGGTTTTTATTATATAGCCCAACAAACTGAAAACATTTATTAACGTAATTTACTAAAATAAAGTGATGGAAAAGCAAATTCACTGAAGTTTGATTTTTGTTTTTCTCATGCATATTCTGCAGCAGAAATATCTGATAACTGCATATATGGTCAGGATTATGAGTGACACAGCAGAAATCAGCACCAGAATGACATCAACAGAGTGATAAGAGTACCAGGGCATTTTGTACGACTCTGTGCGCAAGTGAGCGGCACCTTTATGTCTCATAACAAACTCCATCCAGAAGATAGCGTTGTCCAGAGGCTTCACTGGAACATCCTTGTGAAGCCTCGAGAGTCTCTGCATGTTCTCCCGATAAGTGGGATCATCAAGAACCTCTTTGACCGTTTTAAGGAAGGACTCCTTGTCCACTGTGGCAAAGTCTATATTCTTGGCCGCACCTCGCACTCTCATTTTAGAAAGATTGTCAGGCTGGTCAAAAATCAGTCCAAATCCAATTATTGGCACCCCGTGGTAGATGGCTTCTTGAACTCCATTGGTTCCTCCATGTGCCACAAAGGCTCTGGTCTTGGGATGACCCAGAAGATCATTCTGAGGCATCCAGTCCATCATTAAGGTGTTGTTTCCTAGTGCAGATGGTCTCTTTCCTTTGTACCTCCAGATGATCTTCTGTGGAAGTTCTGCAAAGGCTTCAGCAATTGCCTCGGCCACATCATCAGGAAGCTGACCAATGAGAGTTCCCAGAGACATGATGATGACACCGTGATCACCAGAGCTCTGAACAAAGTCCTCCAGATCTTGTGGGAGAGGCTTTGATGGCTTGCATTGAAAACCCGCCATGTAGACGATGTTTGGCATAGTGGGACGTGGATATTCGAAAACAAAATCAGCTCTATGGAGCCACAAATCAGCACCTTGAACTAAGCTGAATAAATTTACTCCTGGGCCAATGAAGCGTTCACAGAGGGCATTATAAGTTGGGGCAATCAAAAAGGCAACTTGTGTTTCAGCTATAATATACATCACAACATTCTTCACCCTCTCCAAGAAACTCATGCGGTCTGGTAACTCCAGCATTGCAACAGGAACATAAGAAAGTGGAGATGGAGCTATAACAAAATGACCTTCACCAAAAATAGCCCAACGGACATTGTAAACGATGGGCAGTTTAAGATAGTTACCCAATATGACCCCTCCATACATGGCAGGATCGGTAAGAAACAAATCGTACTTTGTTTTTTTTAAAGACTCCATAAGCTGCTGATCTTCAATCATGTTGATTATCATCTCACGTTCTGTTTCCATAATCTTTAAAGAACTTTGCCACAACTCTATCTCTAACTTTAGACGACCCCATTTGGAACCTTCCCTCAAAATAGTAATAAGTCTGGATGCAAACGTCTCAAGGATGTCTTCGCTAAATCCTCCTGAAGACTTTAGAGTAATTGATGTGTAATGAGGTGAGAACTCCTTGATGTACCAACTGTCTGACATCCGAATGACTGTAATATTGTGACCTTTGGCATGAAGTGCTTCAACCAAGATGTTCATGTTGACCCAGTGACTGCCATCCACAGGAAAGATAAGAACATTTCCACTCTGAACAACTGCAACAGTTACTAGAAGGGTTAATGTGACTGGCCAAAGCATGTGAAAAACCTTTCCGTTCATAGTTCCTGTTGCAAAGTAAAAGAACAAGCACATTTTAGTTGCATGATTAAATCATCCAGTTTGAATTCATATAGAAATATAACTATTTTACAAGGCAAAAATTTGAATAAATGTTTTCTGAAAAACACAAAATACTTATAAACACCCATGACACTGTTAATAACATCTTGCAGAACTAAAAATTACGCAATTAAAGACATTTTTGTTGCAATCATTCCTGTTTTGATTGTTAAAAATAGTTCACCTAGAAAAATATTGCTACATTTTTTTTAAGCTTCCTAGGTTCTGCAGGTTGCAATGTCCCGAATCTTGCCAATCTTAAGCCAATTGTAATCGTTTGTTTTGGTTCAATTTAGAATTTCCCCAGCCAACGCAGGGCCTAGGGGACCAGAGTGAGTGCTCCGACTTGGCCCCCCCGGTCCCTACATTTTTGTTTACACATTTTGTTGTTACAGCCTTATTCCCAAATGAATTAAATTCATTATTCTCTGCATCTCTTCTTTGCAAAACCTCTCAAGCTCAATCAGGTTGGACAAGGTGCACCAGTGCACAGTGATTTTCAGATTTGTCCAGAGTTGTTCAATTGGGTTCAAGTCTGGGCTCTAGCTGGGCCACACAAGGACATGTCCAGAGTTGTCTCATAGCTACTGTTTTGTTATCTTGGTTGTATGCTTAGGGATGATGTCCTGCTGAAAGATGAAACGTCGCTCTTGTCTTAGGTCCAGAGTGCTCTGGAGCTGGTTTTAGTCAAGGTTGTGTCTGTACATTGCTGCATTCATATTTCCCTCGATCTGGACGAGTCTCCTATTTTCTGATGTTCAAAAACATCCCCATATCCTGATGCTGCCACTTTCATGCTTCACTGTAGAGTTGGTATTGGCCAGGGGAGGAGCGGTGCCTGGGATTACTCCAGACAGAATTCAATCTTTGTTTCATCAGTCAAGAGAACTTTGTTTTAAATGCTTCAACAGTCCTTCAGGTAGCTTTTAGCAAACTTCAGATTGGCTCTTATGTGCATTTTACAGAGGAGTGTCCTCCATCTGACTATTCTACCATTCAGGCCTGATTGTTAGAGCACTGCAGAGATGGTTTTTCTCCTGGAAAGTTCTCCGCTCTCCACAGAAAAACATTGGTGCTCATTCAGAGTGACCATTGGGTTCATTGTCTCCTCCCTGACTAAGGCTCTTTTCCCCGATAACTCGGTTTGGCCAGACAGCCCCCTCTAAAAAGGTTGCTGGTGGTTCCAAACATCTTCCATTTACAGATGATGGAGGCCATTGTGCTCATTGAAACCTTTGATGCCATAGGCGATTTTCTGTATGGTTCTCCAGATCTATGCCTCAATACAATTCTGTCTCCAAGGTCTTCAAGGCTTGGTTTGTGTTTTGATATGCACTGTTAACTGTAACATTACTTAGACAGACATGTGCCTTTCCATATCATGTATTTACCATAGATTAACTCCAATCAAATTGTAGAAACATTTCAAGGATGATCAGTGGAAACATGAACAACCGGAGGTCAATTTTGAATGTCATGGAAAGCACAGTGAATACTTTCTAGATGCACTGTAGATCAAGCCCAGTTACAACTAATAATGCTTACCTATCACTTGGACAGATTGGGTTCTATTCTTGTTCTATAGTGGCATTCCGTAATGCTTACTATATTTAATGACACTAATTAAATAAAAACTCTTATGACAGGTGCTTTTAGCTCTAACTGTTCTGAAATTATGGCTAGGCTACTTAGTTTTTATTTATTTATTTTTTTCAAAACAGTGTGACAAGGACAAGGTCTGGTCACCAATGTAATGAACAAACTGATACTATTAATGAATCAATTGCATCGTAGTTAGTTTCTAAACACTACAGTTGAAGAATCTATGTTTAGTATTATTATTTTTATTTGATTTTAAAAAGTGTTATTCTGTTAAAAAAATAAGAGTAGACATTTTGGTTAAAGTATTTAGATTAAAAATATATATATATATATTTATTTGAACTTTCAATTTATCAAAACCTCATAAAAAGGAATAGCAGTTTTCAGAAAAATAATTAATCTGCACAACCATTTTAAACACTGATAAAAGCAGGAGACCAATCACAATTTTTTATTTAGCAGAAAATCATCATATTAGAATGATATCAGAATAATCATGTGATACTCAAGACTAGAGAAATGGTTGCCAAATATATATTTTCCAAGAACAATTTTCATTTTAAAATTAAAATGTGTTATTTGATTAAAAAAATGAGGTTACACAACTTATTTTCGAGTGCAAAATATTTCATCCACTTTAAAGTTAATAATTAAATACAACTGATTCTTATGTAAGAAATAACTCATGACAGGTTCTTCAATTGCCATGTGAATTCAAGGTATAAATGGTCACAAATATGTTATTTTAATCAATATACCAGCTTGTTTATTTCCTTAAAATTGTTCTGTATAAAGTCTAAAATAATCAATATAGCTATAAAAAGTGTATCTTACACACATTTTGTGTAAATTTAATTAAACCTCACTCTCTTTTGTTTTTCATCTTTCTTATGCATATTCGACAGCAGAAATATCTGATAACTGCATATATGGTCAGGATTATGAGAGACACAGCAGAAATCAGCACCAGAATAACATCAACAGAGTGATAAGAGTACCAAGGCATTTTGTATGACTCCGTGCGCAAGTGAGCGGCACCTTTGTGTCTCATAACAAACTCAATCCAGAAGATGGCGTTGTCCAGAGGCTTCACTGGAACGTCCTTGTGAAGCCTCGAGAGTCTCTGCATGTTCTCTCGATAAGAGGGATCATAAAGAACCTCTTTGACTGTTTTAAGGAAGGACTCCTTATCCACTGTGGCAAAGTCTACATTCTTGGCTGCACCTCGTGCTCTCATTTTAGAAAGATTGTCAGGCTGGTCAAAAATCAGGCCAAACCCAATGATTGGCACCCCGTGGTAGATGGCTTCTTGAACTCCATTGGTTCCTCCATGTGCCACAAAGGCTCTGGTCTTGGGATGACCCAGAAGATCATTCTGAGGCATCCAGTCCATCATTAAGGTGTTGTTTCCTAGTGCAGATGGTCTCTTTCCTTTGTATCTCCAGATGATCTTCTGTGGAAGTTCTGCAAAGGCTTCAGCAATTGCCTCGGCCACATCATCAGGAAGCTGACCAATGAGAGTCCCCAGAGACATGATGATGACACCGTGATCACCAGAGCTCTGAACAAAGTCCTCCAGATCTTGTGGGAGAGGCTTTGATGGCTTGCACTGAAAACCCGCCATGTAGACGATGTTTGGCATAGTGGGACGTGGATATTCAAACACAAAATCAGCTCTATGGAGCCACAGATCAGCTTCCTGAACTAAGTTGCCAAAATTTACACCTGGGCCAATGAAGCGTTCACAGAGGGCATTATAAGTTGGGGCAATCAAAAAAGCAATTTGTGTTTCTGTGATAATGTACATCACAACATTCTTCACTCTTTCCAAGAAACTCATGCGGTCTGGTAACCCTAGCATTGGAACAGGAACATAAGAAAGAGGAGATGGAGCTATTGCAAAATGACCTTCACCAAATATTGTCCAACGGACATTGTAGACAATGGGCAGTTTAAGATAGTGACCCAACATGACCCCTCCGTACATGGCAGGATCGGTAAGAATCAAATCAAACTTTGCATTTTTTAAAGACTGCATAAGCTGCTGATCTTCAATCATGTTGGTTATCATCTCACGTTCTATTTCAATCATCTTTAAACTAGTTTGCCACATCTCTATCTCTAACTTTACACGACCCCATGTTGAACCTTCCCTCAAAATGTTCACAAGTCTAGATACAAATGGTCCGAAGAAGTCTTTAGTGAGTCCTCCTGAGGACTTGAGATTTATGGATGTGTAGTGAGGTGAGAACTCTTTGATGTACCAGCTGTCTGCCATCCGAATTACTGTAATATTGTGACCTTTGGCATGAAGAGCTTCAACCAAGATGTTCATGTTGACCCAGTGACTGCCATCCACAGGAAAGACAAGAACATTCCCGCTCTGAACAACTGGAACAGTTACTAGTAGAAGGGTTAATGTGACTGGCCAACGCATGTGAAAAACCTTTCCATTCATATTTCCTGTTTCAAAGCAAGAGAACAAGCATATTTTAAAATGAGTTGCATGTGTGAAACATCAAATTTGATCTCACTTTAGAAATAACGTAAATTATTAGCTAAAGATGCCAACTTCATATAAATTATATAAATTTTCACAATGGGAATTGCATCAAATTGTTAGATTTTTTAAACTCCTGATACATAGAGTACATATACATTATTCAACACTGGATCATAATAATATCATACAATAACCTACAAATGAGGTTGTATGAATTTATACATAAAATACCTATGAACTGTCATGACACATCTAGGTAGCACCAACACATGGCGATTAAATATATTTTTGTTGTAATCGTGTCTGTTATTAAACTGTTTGACCCACAACTACACTACAGTACTACAACTTATAATGCTTTTCTATCATTTCCACACACAGGTTTGTAAATTTATAATTATTATAATCGATTCTTGTTTTTTTTTTTTTATTAAACATTATTATGTGTAATACTTGATTCTGATTGGTCTTGACAAGATACCAAGGTATGTTATTCCCAGATAACAACAGCAAGACTAATAACACTGGCACATCCAGTTACTTCGAATCATATTGACCATCAGTGAATACGCTCACATCCATATTTTCACGCATATCTGTCATGTTTTTGACTGTCTCATGACTAAATACTATATAGGTTAGTGTTTGCTCCATTAAGCCATTTTCATTTCTGTCAGCTTTGCATTTTATTAAAAAATCAATAAACTATTATCCTAGGCAGTTGTTTTCTGGCTCTGGTTCAGTATTCAGGCTGCAGATAAGCTTATTGGATGCTATTCTATAATAACACCCACCTATGTGCATTTTATCCCTTACATAACTCTTGGTATTTTTTATGTGACATTGATTTAATAAAATTGACTTGCAACAAGTGTTATCCAGTGTTGAATTATGGTTACTTGGCTTTTTTTAAACAAAATTTCTGCTCATCCAATTTATAAACTATTAAAAACTTAATACGAGGCTCACAAATTTGTAAAATCAACTTGTGTTGATGCTTGTGTTTACAGGTATAACGTACATCACAACATTCTTCACTCTCAGACTCTCTTCACTCTCATTTGGTCTGGTAACTCTAGCATTGAAACAGGAACATAACAAAGTGGAGAAGGAGCTATTGCAAAATGAGTTCACAGTAAACTGTCCAGCGGATATTGTGGAGAATGGGCAGAATGAGTGACCCAATAGAACACATCCAACCTTGACTGGATCTGCAAGAAACAAATCAAAACTGGCCTCCTTTAAGGATTGCATTAGCAGATGATCCTCAATCATGTTGATCACTTGCATCCCTTAAGCATTTTCCAACATATCCAACAGATTTAGACAACCCGAAGTGGAACCTTCCCTCAAAATGTTTATAATTCTGGATGCAAAAGTCTCAAAGAATTCTTCACTAAAACCTCCTGCAGACTTATTGATTTGTAGTGAAGTGATAACTGTTTGATCTACAGTACCAGCGGCCTACAGTACCATCTGAATGGCTGTAATATTGTGACCTTTGGCATTTAGTGCCTCAACCAAGATGTTCATGTTGACTCAGTGACTGCCATCCACAGGAAAGACAAGAAACTCATCACTTTGAGCAACTGGGACAGATGCCAGCAGAAGGGTTAATGTGATTAGGCCACACAACAAAAAAAATATGTCTATTCGTGGGCACCTGTTGTTAAGCAACAAAGAATGATCTACTGACAGAGTTTGCAGAACAGGGTATGTCAACTTGTGACATTAGTAGTGTTTGAATTCGTTCATTCAATCCAACATAACATTTGAAAATGTGACATTTCTGAACCAATTGTACAGTGTAATGATAAGAAGCACTACACCGAATGGAGCTACTACATAATGCTTAGATTTTTTTTTTCTCATTTTGTCATCAGTGCAAATTGTCAAAAGTCAGAGATAGTCTGCAGATTTTAGGTAGTCAAGAATTTTAAAATTATCTGAAAAAATCATGTAGGAACTGACAGACTAAATTTTTAGCTTCAGATTTCAGATTTTTATCCAGTCGGACCATATCAACCATGATATTTTGGTCTGATTTTCTAACACATTTGTTTCCTTTGTCATTCAACAAGTCTCACATTTCTGATTGAGTTTGTTGTGTTTGTAGCAACTTGAAACAATTAGTAACACCTTGTTGTAGCAACTTAAAAACAAGTGTTTTATAATGGGTTCAGATATTAAAAGTCAGTGCAATCTAGTCTTAAGCTGACTCTCCTATCTAATTAATGAAAAAAGCAACGATGATCAAAATGATTAACCAAGAGCTGGTACTCGCCTGGTTTGTGTTAACTAGATAGCTTTCAAACCTGAGAGAAAGACATAGAGAGAGAACAAAAAAACATACTGTAAAAGCATAAAAACAGCTTTAGTAAGACAATAGTCAAACAAAAATCTAAATGTTTCTAATTGGAATTGTTCCTGCCGACGCTGTTCATAATAAAAAAAAATATTTTCTTACCCATAAATATGCAGCATGCAAAATCAGCTTTGAGTGTAGCATAAGTCATGAACTACTGTATAAGCAGATACTCTCCTTTGGCCTCGTTGTGCATGCTGATATGCTCATTTAATAGTCTTTAACAGGGCAAAGTGTGTTTACCTGCAAAGCCCTAGTTAATGAGCTACCATATAGGATTGTATGTGTAATTTAGTCTGGGTGTTTACATTAATAGCTCAGTGAAAGGAAGACAATTAAATGGCCCGTACTTCAGATCTACAATATATTAAAATAAAATCAAATGTGTATTATATGAAAGACAAGAATTACTTTTTGGAGATCCCAAATTGCATTTTGTTTTTCAGTTCATATGAAATCATGCAAGATACGTACTGTATAAAGAGGAAGGGGGGAGGTCACAACTTAATGACCATGGTATAATGTTGTTCCCATGGCCAAACCAGTTGAGATCCAATGATATAGATTATAATTTAGCTTGAGCCATTTTAGTTATTATGCAATATTATACCAGAATACAAAAGCACAGCTGTCCCCCATTTTGTTTGTTTGATAGTTTTTTCTGCCAATTTGTTCAAATTGCCTATTTCAAATGCATTGTAATGGCAAAAAATAACAGAGTAAAAGGAGAGGAAAACCTAAATGATACTGATATCAGAGCTTATGTCATATTTGAAACAGAAGAGATTTTAAAACAATAACAACTGAAAAAATCAAATAAATAAATAAATAAATCAGCAATATATTTTTGATTAAAGGATTTGGTCATCATAAATACATAGGAAATGCCTGACCAGAAGTTCCTTATGACCTGAATGAAGATTTTAAGAAAGCCAAGTCATTTGGCAGTCAGAACTGTCAGATTGAAATCATTACGCAGTCAGGCAGATTAGTTTTTTTCTATCCATTCAGAGGATATCAAACATGTTGGATATTTTAATAGATTTTAGAACACGTATTGCTTTCGTGTGTTTCTTATCACCGTGAGACACAGGTTAATTTGAACTTGCTACGTGCTTAACTGGAAATTATCACAACACTTACAAATTGTTGCTCTTTTTTGATAATTTGATTGCTTCTATTGTTCTCATTTGTAAAAAAACATTCAGTTTATTATATTTGATGAAGAAATGCAAATGCAGTACTTACCTTGGTTGTGTTAATTACTGTATAACCTGCAAAAAAAAAAAAAAAAAGAATATTTCAACAACGAGCAAAGGAACTGTCATTGAAAACTCATGTAAAAACAGCAAGCATATACGGTATTACTAAGTAATATTGTTTCTTGTGATCCCTATGTCTATCGTTAAAAATATATTCTTACCCATTAATATGTACAGGACGCAAGCAAAGCCATTACTAGGTTAACCTTGAGTCAAGCATAATTCACAAAACTACAAGTATTTATTCTCCTTTGGCCTCATTATGCATGCTGATATGTTCATTTAACAGTCTTTAACAGGGCAAAGTGCATCTACCTGCAAAACCTTAGTTAATAAACTACCATATAAGGTTATGTGCATCATTTTATTTTGGCTTTGACTAGTTAAGTGTACCTACACGACCAAAATAGCAAATCACCTTTATATTATATTACATTACATTACAATTAGATGATTTAGTACTTTCTATGGGAAAAACTAGTAAGTCTAGGCTTGAGCTCACTTATTATGAACACTCACTTATTAACATATTATGAACACCAATCTTTTAGGAAATAAACTACTGTATGCTCACTGAATATTTTGTGTTGTAAATGTATATCAATGCAGCTGTAATGAATAATAAGCATGATGTGGCAAAACTTGGAACTGATGTGGTTACACAAACATAGTTCCAAATTAAGTCTTTGGTTTAATATTATTTAATTTACACTGGAGAATCATCTTATGTAAGCCCTTCAAATGAGAATCAAACATAGTACACATCACATACTTCAATATCCCACAAACTCAATTTGCTATTAATTATTTAAAGGGGTAGTCCTAAGTCAGCACTACTTTAAAGGATTTTTTATTTTTTTTTGCTTAAGCCACTTTATTTCATGCCCCCATCATGGAGAATGGCACTAAGTACACATCACATACAGTACTTCAATACCAAACATACTTTAATGAATGTGGGTAGTCTTAAGTTGGTGCAGCTCTGAGTGGTTATTATTTTATGCTACCTTCATTTTATTTCATGCACCATTATGCACAGCAACAGTAAAGTACCTTTTGCATTGACTATAACAGTTTATGGTGTTGTTAAGATACTGTTCACATATGATTGTGTTCTGTTTCAATTTATGGGTTTAATTGTGATAAATTAATATAGTAGAACAGCTTTAGGTTTCACAAAAAAACACTAAAAACAAGAAGGCAAACTGTAGGAAAGGTGAGGTAACAATAAAAGCAATAGACAACAACAATTATAAACAGAGCACACAAGTTTATGGTGATAGATATTATTTACATTTGAAATACAGTTTAGAATTTTTTTACACAACTGAAAACCCTTGCACTGCACAAACAAATATTCCTCATCTACAGATCACCAAATTAAATGAATAGACTAATGATTGAAAGATTTAGTCATTAATATACAGGCGATGCCTGACCTGAAGTTGCTTATTACCTGAATACATTTTTTAGAACGCCAAGTCATTCATGTTTGCTTTTTGTTTTTCTCATGCACATTCTGCAGCAGAAATATCTGATAACTGCATATATGATCAAGATTATGAGTGACACAGCAGAAATCAGCACTAGAATAACATCAACAGAGTGATAAGAGTACCAGGGCATTTTGTATGACTCTGTGCGCAAGTGAGCGGCACCTTTGTGTCTCATAACAAACTCAATCCAGAAGACGGCATTGTCCAGAGGCTTCACTGGAACATCCCTGTGAAGCCTTGAGAGTCTCTGCATGTTCTCCCGATAAGAGGGATCATAGAGTACCTCTTTGACCGTTTTAAGGAAGGACTGCTTATCCATTGTGGCAAAGTCTACATTCTTGGCTGCACCTCGCACTTTCATTTTAGAAAGATTGTCGGGCTGGTCAAAAATCAGGGCCAATCCAATTATTGGCACACCGTGGTAGATGGCTTCTTGAATTCCATTGGTTCCTCCATGTGCCACAAAGGCTCTGGTCTTGGGATGACCCAGAAGATCATTCTGAGGCATCCAGTCCATCACTAAGGTGTTGTTTCCTAGTGCAGATGGTCTCTTTCCTTTGTACCTCCAGATGATCTTCTGTGGAAGTTCTGCAAAGGCTTCAGCAATCGCCTCGGCCACATCATCAGGAAGCTGACCAATAAGAGTCCCCAGAGACATGATAATGACACCATGATCACCCGAGCTCTGAACAAAGTCCTCCAGATCTTGTGGGAGAGGCTTTGATGGCTTGCATTGAAAACCTGCCATGTAGATGATGTTTGGCATAGTGGGACGTGGATATTCGAAAACAAAATCAGCTCTATGGAGCCACAGATCAGCTCCCTGAACTAAAGAAAGGAAGGATGTTCCAGGGCCAATGAACCGTTCAGCGAGTGCATCATTAATTGGAGAAATTACCAAAGCAGCCCCTATTTCAATAAAGGTGTACATTACTACATTACATACTCTTTCCAAGAAACTCATGCGATCTGATAATTTCAGAGATGGAAAAGGTACATAAGAAAGTGGAGATGGAGCTATTGCAAAATGGGCTTCACTATAACCTGCCCAACGAACATTGTAGACCATGGGCAGTTTGAGATAGTGACCTAATATAACCCCTCCAAACATGTTTGGGTCTGTAAGAATCATATCATACTTGGCATCTTTTAAAGACTGCATAAGCTGCTGATCTTCGATCATGTTGACAATCATTTCACTTTCTGCTTCAAAAATCTTCAAAAAACTTTGCCACATTTCTGCCTGCAGCTTCAGATGACCCCATGTGGAACCTTCCCTCAAAATGTGCATTAGTCTGGATGCAAATATTTCAAGAACTTCTTTATTATATCCTCCTGCAGACTTCAGATTTATCGATGTGTAGTGAGGTGAGAATTCTTTTATGTAGCAGCTGCTTCCCACCCTCAAGACTGTTACATCATGACCTTTGGCATGAAGTGCCTCAACCAAGATGTTCATGTTGACCCAGTGACTGCCATCCACAGGAAAAACAAGAACCTTCCCGCTTTGAGCAACTGGGCCATTTGCCAGCAGAAGGGTTAATGTGATTGGCCATATCACCTGAAACCCCTGTCCATTCATAGTACCTATCGCAAAGAAAAGAAAACATACAATTCCAAATTAAGAAAATATGGTGACTTTAAACAGATTTTGTTTTTTTGGAGATGTGAATTAAGCATTATTGTACATAGATGATCCTGTTAGTGTTTGTTCCAAACATTATTTATTTATTTGAATATGTTGTACTAGATATCTGAATTTTTTTCAATACATTCTTGTATTGTTGCTTTAAATCACAGTCAAAACTGATTGAAACTTAGAAAAATATATAGAGGCAAACGTCAGATATATAGAGGATCTTTATTTATTTGTTTATTTAAACATTTGAATATTGCACATCAATATAAACCACGATACACTTCATCCACAATAATTCAATAATCACAAGGCAAACTACAGTGAAAGAAAATTATTCTGACCCATTACTGTGTATAATGGGAAACCTATCAGGTAAACCTTTATTACAGTCAATAAGTTGGCATTGGTGGACTTAAAATAAAAAAAATTGGCTTGCAACACATATAGTTGGTACCCAGACAGGCTGGGCAATGTGAAAATTCACGTCTACTCTTGTCAAATGTGTGTTACGTCGTTGTTGTGACTAATGTACACACATGTAAGACTAAACCCTTTCAAGTTCTTTTTGCTCTTGAAAACACAACACTACATTTGCCAGTTCTTCTAAATATTTATTCAGTTTTACATTAAATGCATTAGATTTATGATTGAATTAAAGTGATTTACTAAAATCAAGTGATAAAAAAGCAAATTTACTTAAGTTTGATTTTTGTTTTTCTCATGCATATTCTGCAGCAGAAATATCTGATAACTGCATAAATGGTCAGGATTATGAGTGACACAGCAGAAATCAGCACCAGAATGACATCAACAGAGTGATAAGAGTACCAGGGCATTTTGTATGACTCTGTGCGCAAGTGAGCGGCACCTTTGTGTCTCATAACAAACTCAATCCAGAAGATGGCGTTGTCCAGAGGCTTCACTGGAACATCCTTGTGAAGCCTTGAGAGTCTCTGCATGTTCTCCCGATAAGAGGGATCATAAAGAACCTCTTTGACCGTTTTAAGGAAGGACTCCTTATCCACTGTGGCAAAGTCTACATTGTTGGCTGCACCTCGCACTCTCATTTTTTCAAGATTGTCGGGTTGGTCAAAAATCAGGCCAAATCCAATGATTGGCACCCCGTGGTAGATGGCTTCTTGAACTCCATTGGTTCCTCCATGTGCCACAAAGGCTCTGGTCTTGGGATGACCCAGAAGATCATTCTGAGGCATCCAGTCCATCATTAAGGTGTTGTTTCCTAGTGCAGATGGTCTCTTTCCTTTGTACCTCCAGATGACTTTCTGTGGAAGTTCTGCAAAAGCTTCAGCAATTGCCTCGGCCACATCATCTGGAAGCTGACCAACGAGAGTCCCCAGAGACATGATGATGACACCGTGATCACCAGAGCTCTGAACAAATTCCTCCAGATCTTGTGGGAGAGGTTTTGATGGCTTGCACTGAAAACCTGCCATGTAGACAATATTTGGCATAGTGGGACGTGGATATTCGAAAATAAAATCGACTCTATGGAGCCACAGATCAGCTCCCTGAACTAAGGAAAGAAATGAGACTCCTGGGCCAATGAACTGTTCACAAAGTGCGTCATAATGTGGAGCAAAAAGCAAAGCAGCTTGTGCTTCTGCTACGGTGAACATCACAATATTCTTTACTCTCTGGAAAAAACTCATGCGGTCTGATAACTCCACCATCATAAAAGGAACATAAGAAAGTGGAGATGGAGCTATTACAAAATGAGCTTCATTATACATTGTCCAACGGACATTATAGACAATTGGAAGTTTCAGAAAGTGGCCCAAAATAACACCCCCAAACAAGAGTGGATCTGTAAGGAGCAAATCATACTTGGCATCCCTAAAAGTCTGCATAAGCTGTTGGTCCTCCAACATACTCTTTATCATCTCACTTTCTGTTTTGATCATCTCATAAGCACTTTGCCACGTCTCTATCTCTAGTTTTAAACGACTCCAGCGTGAACCTTCTCTCACAATTTTCATTAGTCTGAATGCAAATGTCTCAAAAAATTCTTCATCGAATCCTCCTGCAGACTTGAGATTTATTGAAGTGTAGTGAGGTGACATCTCTGTGATGTACCAGCTGTCTGCCATCCGAATGACTGTAATATTGTGACCTTTGGCATGAAGTGCTTCAACCAAGATGTTCATGTTGACCCAGTGACTGCCATCCACAGGAAAGACAAGAACCTTCTCGCTTTGAGCAACTGGAACAGTCACTAGCAGAAGTGCAATCAAGATTTGTCCACATGGCTGAAAAATCTGTCCAATCATGGTGCCTGCAGGGGAACAAGAGTGATCCATTGACAGACTTCAAAAACCATTTGAAACATCTACATTGTTAATCACAGTTTTAAACACTTTCAAGAATATTACGCCACTGAATGCAATGAATTAACAAAGTGCTCTGAAAAGCAGGACAGCTGCAGTGAATAGAGAATGCATGAGTAATCATCTCACTGAAAACAATAAATTAATAAAATATAACATTTATTCAAGATAGATATAAATAAAATTCAAATGTATTGCATGTTTTCTGCATAAACAGCTTAAAGACAGACTTAATATCTGAGAAATGCATTCTAGTCAAATGTAAAAGCTATGTATACGGTGTTCAAACCAAGAAACATGTTCTTACCTATGAAAAGGTAGACTGCAAAATCTTTAATTGGTCAGCTTTGTTGAATGTAACATAAGTCAAAGAAGTACAAGCACAGCTTACTCTCCTTCAGCCTCAGTGTGCATGACAAGAAACTTGAATTTCTACATCATGTGAGTGAAGGTTCATTCAGTCTTTAAAGGGGGAAAGAGCATTTCCATGTGGAGGTCTAGTTAATGAGCTACCATTCAAAGTTACTGGTACAGTATCAGAACTTCATCCCGACAGTATATCTGGCCCTGTGCTGTCAAATGTACTTCTTGTAATAAATTCAGGTATGAATGTTATCAGATTATGGATTCCCGGGAAATTAACCCATGATATTCACATTGCTCTACTCTACTTTGGCGTGTTCATAAACACATGTAAACCTTTGTCACTGATGTGAAAGAAATACCCAAGATAATGTAGTAGAAGTCAAATTATCTGCTTATAATTTAAGTATTTAACTGTAATATATTTCCTATAATATGTTCTTGATGATGAAAGGATTAATACCAAACATTTTGGATCAGAAGATCCCCCAATAAAAAAAATCATCATGAATGTTATTTTACATGGGCATATAATTAATTTAAGCAATCTTCTTTGAGTTCCATTATCCAAACTGTCAAATATTTCTCTCCAAAACAAACCCTTGAAACGTGACATGCTAAATCATTACAGTAAATTTGTAACATAAGTCTCCTTTGGCCCTGACTGTTCACTCTTATAACAGCATGTGAGTTAAAGGTCATGTTTTCAAAAGTCCAGAGTATTTACCTATAGAGATTAAATTTCATTATAACAACATTTTTTTTTTATTGTGTACTCAGTGTGCGCCCAATGGAAGAACACACAGCCAAGAGAGAGAGTAAACCTCGATTAGCTTCAGTATTTTAAAATGTGTCTAAAATGCATCTTGGTTGAGTTCGCCATTTAAAAGTATAACTGATATCTGGACAGCTGCTTTGGAGAAGCATTACTGACATCAAATTATATGTACAAATAATCTTTTTGCCATTGATAGCAGACATCTGCGCCTCCTTGTTTCTGAAAAGTGCCAGCTGCCACTGCAACCAACCATTTCCGCAACTAGGTTTTTATTAATTACATTTGTATTGTACACAAACACTCTATTCTAATCATTATTCTGTTTGATTAGAAACACAGAACAACAGATTGGCTATCAAACATTTCATTGATAGTAAATAAGTAAAATAAATATGATCCCCACCTTAATTTCAGATGCTGTGTTGGATTCTGGGATTTTTTTTGGTTAAAATGATTTTATTTCTGGAGCAATTTTTCTGTTTATGTGCCTAATCTGCATAAATGTTAAAGGCTGAATTATACTTCTGCGTCAAGCGCACACGTACGGTCCACATAGCCCTCGCTGTGGCTGACGCTGACGTGCATGTCTCAAAATATGTATGTACACATGTCGCAACAATGCTTAGCGCTAGCTCTGTGATTGGTCGGCTTGGTAGCTGTGCTGATTATGGGCGCTGCTAAGAGCCGCGAACCCAATGGAGCGAGTGTTTACAAGTGTTGAGTCCAGTGAAGTAGCTCCAGATTTTGTTTTGTGATCCAACTTTTGTTTTGTGTTTACCTTATGATTAAAGTTGTTGCACGACCGCTAGGGTTGGGCGATGTCGACCAATTTGGCATCATACGATGTCTAATGTGAAACATCACGATGGACGATGGCATCATCATCTTAGGCGGCGAATAATTAATTAATTTATAACGAATTAATTATTTGTAGACAACCGTTCAACTACCTGACCCGCATGGTGTTTTTTTTTACCCATAACCAAATCATAAATAAATAACGATTACACACAAATTATTACCTGTCAATCACTTTTTCGGCGGGACTCTGGCATGAATAGGTAGAGTGATCTGTGTTATTATAATGGCGTCAACAAACTTGGTTGGTAAAAAAAATGTACAATCAACAGCAACCAACCAACAGTATCTGAGGTGTCACTAAAAAAAGTACAAGTGTAAAAAGCGAAAGATTGAAGCAGTGTACTGACGCTGTGACACATTACCTGATAGATTCAAAAGGCTGAAGAGTCATTAGATAAAGACAAGAACTAAATATCAGTTTTAACAACTATAGTGGGACGCGATCCAGCGGTACACCCTTGATAAACTGTCCGAAGTTCACTGCTTTCTGGGGTTTTGTGCTCAAAGCACCTCGGACTGCTAGAGCACAGACGCGCCCGTATGCTGCAGCACATGACAGAGTTTTTGTGTGTGTGTGGTCACGTGATGTGCGTTTTCATCGTGTAGTGTAAACGCTGCGGGGAGGAGGATTGCGATGCCGGCTCAGCATCGTGATGTCTATCGGCCGTCGGCGATGGACGATGGCATCGTCTATCTACCCAACCCTAACGTCCACTTGTTCCTGGCTCTGAATGAGTTTTAGCTACTTGTACATTAAGGAAGCATTCAGAAAAAACAAAATGCCCACGAAAAAACTCAGTAAAGAGGACCATAACATAACCTACTGCCATCTAGCGTTTCGGAAGTGTTATTGCAGAGCAACACAAACAGCAGGCAGAATTAAAAATGCACGGCATGGCGCAAGGCATGCGCCATGGGTTACACCAATCACTGCCATCTTAACCATGTGCAGTGAACTCTGGTGCAGTTATGGGGAAATATTTAATGCAACACTGCTAAAGGCAACTATACTAAAAACAGCATATACTGCAAGAAGATGCAACCCTAAAAAGTGTTTTTTTTTTTCATTTTAGGCCCTTTTCACATTTCCGGGTTTCTCAGTAGTGGAAGTAGTCATAGTTGGAAAACTTAGAGCGCAGTGAATGGGAGAGTACAACAAATTTTTTTTTTTACAATCTAATTTGCTCAAATAATAAAAGAAAAACTCCACAATGATGTTATACAGACTTTTAGAAATAGGAAAAATTGTGTGAGACTGATGACGGCAGCCAGAGGAAAGAATAACTTAACAAATAACAAATTTAACGTAACAACGTAACGTAACTTAACGTAACAAATGTACTGTCCTGTCCCATAGACGCTGCATTAGAAACACCTCGCACAAGCGTTCATTCGCTTTTTGTCATTTGAAGCAAATGATATATATATATATATATATATATATATATATATATATATATATATATATATATATATATATATATGTATATATATATATATATATATATATATATATATATATATATATATATATATATATATATAATGATATAATACACACATAAATAAATATAAATGTTCATACATTTTTTCATACGATTTAAAATGCTGATGACTGTTAAACACGTCATAACAGGCTTGTGAAAAGAGTCCATTGATGTTACACATAAAGCGAATACAGGCGTCGTCATATGAAAATTAGCATGTTTCTACTACAAGTAAAATCTAAAAACATGGTTATTGGTTTTACTGAGCTAATCATAGTTTAAAAATTGCATTTGTAATAAAACTGTGGTCAATCAATACACCAAAAAAGGGTACTTTAACCATAAAAAAAACTATGGTTTATTTTCATCATATTTGGAAATGAGTATTGGTGAAGTTTGACTTGTGGAGCTGCGCATTGAAGGATTTCTCTTCAGCGTTTGGACTTTCAGGAGTGAAATTTAAACCACACTGAACTGAACTAGACTGAACTCTGAGAACTGGACTGAGTTTCAATTAACTAGAACTTCTATATTAAGCTGCTTTGACACAGTCTACTTTGTAAAAGTGCTACAGAGATAAAATTAATTGAATAAATATAAAGTGAACAGTTTCAGTTCAGCACACACCATTGTTTTTGATGTTACGCAAGTTCGGTCACAAAATATGCACAATAAAATTTTACTTTCTATCTTAAAATAATTAAAAAGGATGTAAACGCTAATCAACCCAGGACTAGCCTAAATGAACTGTCCCTGTTAGAGAAACAAAAGAACTTAAATGTGAACACATGCTTATAGCTTCTACACGAAGTAAACCAGCAGTACTGTATCTAAATACAGGTGACGGGTTAAGTTTTCATACCTGCAAAGGACATTTGCATCCTATTTCCCGTTTCCTCACTTATTGAAACTCATTGATTCACAAACTAATGACGTGATCTTCGTTTATAAATCTTTATTCAGAACAGAATCGTTCAGTGGGAATGTTCCACAAGACAGTTTACATGCTCCACCCCTGAATAGTATTCAAGTTCAGGAGACTTCCACTGGCTACTACTTAGGGCGAATAGATGCGATTAGGAACGCAGCATAACGCGCTCCAGGCAGTATTGAGCAAAACAGTTAACGTAATATTCGCGGGAAAAAATACTGGAAAGCATAAAAGAAAAGCCGACGGCGAACAAAAGAGCGCAAAATTTACGATTCGGTCAATGCAATGATTAATTCAAAAACATCGATGCGTTAGCAAGCTAAACCCCAAAGCACCGTACTTTAAATAAATAATAACACCTTGCACGACCCAAGACAAGCATAAAACACTGATTGAAAAGACCAGAACATATAATTGGATTATAAGCCACTATTCAAAGGTGTATTGCTCTTATTTATGCATAAAAATACAACATGCGATAGTAGATAGTTAGAAATGAAACTCACCAGAGATGGGAATTATACTATATCCCAATAAAACTTCGACAACGTCCAAACAACTCCGCCCTGCCAGCGTTTTATTTTACTGAGGAAACCAAACTACAGTCTATTTTTTCATCTCATATCAAAGCACAATCGCGTTAAGTTTTTTGTTCTTCGTCCAGTCATCCCAAATCTTTCCTGTTTTTACTGAAAGAGCCGCGGGGCGCCTCCCCCATGTTGTGTTTGAGTTTACATGACAGTTTTACAGGATATGGTTCTGGTTACATAAAAGGTTATGGGAGGGACTGAAAATGCCTACATTTATTATTGTCTGGAGATCTGAAGTACAGCTGTATACATGCATTTATCAGTACTGTGAATCAGACTTAACGTGAACAACGTCTCTGTGAAAAACAAACATTACAAGTTTGAACAGCTCCATTATTCAGTAGTGTGTTGGTTCATGCAAGTTCATAAATTCAATAAGATTATTTCAAGGGAGAGTCTGAAATACCTATTAATCATACATGTGCTAAGATTTATTTATTTATTGCAAATGTGGTAAGCAAAAAAGGGATAGTTCACTCAAAAATAAAAATGTTACTCATAACAGGGTTTCCGCAGGGTCTTAAAAGGCTTAAATCCCAAAATCAAAATTTTAGGCCTTAAAAAGTCTTAAATTTACTGAAATATTGTGTTGAAGGTCTTAAATATTTTTTAATCTTAATTCTTAATTTTCCTTTGTTCATGTATTGCTACCCAATCTGGCCATATAATAACCACAGTCATAATTATTTTTTCATACAATAACATTTGTTTAAATGTGCTCCATGTATTTACTGCTGATTACACCTACCTGGCCAGATTGTTGTGCATAGATTTAGTTTATTATAGTTTTTAAAACATTTGTTCATTTTTTATTTTTATTTTAAAGAAAGTTTATGTTGGAAAAAAAGTGTATGGATACAAGTAAAGCTAGCTTGTTTTTACACAATATTCAACATATTTTACTAAGAAATATCTAAAATATTTAAAAAAATAAACCTTTATGACATTCGTTATTCAGCTGAACACAAAATATATTTTGAAGAAAACTGAAAACCAGTAAGCAGTGGCATCCATAGTAGGAAAAACAAATAGTATAGAAGTCAATGGTTACAGGTTTCCAGATTTCTTCAACGTATCTTCTTTTGTGTTTGTATAGGACGACAGAATTTTCTGTTTTGATCAATCCCTACAATAATACATTTAGAAATAAAGACAGCTTTGCACTCTTCTAAAATGTCCAGTTTTACTAATTTTAAACACCAGTATTGTATATTTGAGCCCTTACTTTAGTGTCATTCAGCAACTATAACTATTCCACTGAGTATGAGCTTTGAGTACCATACCACTTCTCTGAAGCAATTTATTCAGTTTTGCCATATGCTGTCATTATTATTTAGATTTTGAGCCCTTGATGAATGAAACTGTTTAGCAGTTTTGGTAACAGATGCTCTGAAAATTTGGCCACTGACTTTTCTGGCCTTTTGGAGCTCATTCAATTTGTTGGATGCTGAATGTTGCTTTGGAAATGTACTTTTCATAAACATTACCATTTATTTTTTTCTGTATGGAGGACAAAACCTGCAAAAACAATAAATAAATAAATACGCAAATATATAAATAAATGAGTAAAAAGAACTATAAATTCCTGCAAAAAATAAATAATAAATAAATAAACATGCAAATAAAAAATAAATGTTTATAAAATTCCACAAATTCCTGCATTAATAAATCTATAATTAATTAATAGTGTGGGCAGATTAAATAAATTACACAAATGTTGGGGGATTAAGAAAATGCATATAAAATGTATTGTGTATTTAGTTTTCCTCAGCTCAACATGCTAATGAGACAGTGTCTGTCAATCATCAGAAGGTGGTCTTTATACCATCACTGGCTGATCGTTAGAAATAATTTACATTCGATTTTTTCTGATTGGCTGATGATTTATTTGCATATTTATTTATTTATTATTTTTTATGCAGTAATTTATGGATTTATTTACTCATTTATTAATGTATTTGAGTATTTATTTATTTTATTTATTGTTTTTACTGGTTTCGTCCTCCATAGAAATGGATAAGCAGTCTTTCTAAATGAATAACTTAAGGAAGTTGTGTGGATGTAAAACGATCATTTTTACTTATTGACTCCTCATGATAACTGCACTGAAATACCTTATGTCACAAAAATTGTTATTTTCAGCATTAATCAATAATTTATGATTACTTGAACTTTAATGCATAGCAATAAAGAAAGAGTTTTAATTTTATTGCCATTTCAGCTTCTATGGCAATGTCATGGCAAAAAATAAAAATAGATCAATATTACCACGTTTTATAAATACCAATTTTCTATAAATATACAAATATTCTAACAATTAAAAATAATCAACAGCAATAAATAATACACAAGGTAAAATACATAAATAATAACGATAATATATAAGATAAAAATCTAAAACAGTTTTTTAAGGTTTCCTTTTGAAAATTTTTTTTAAATTTTAGATGGATTCACATTTAAAAATATTTCATTTAAAGTCTGTCCAGATAAAAATTGTTGTCTGATAACATAAAAAATGGGGCACTCCACAAGAATATGTTTTACAGTTTGGTTTCTGTTGCAATATTGACATTTTGGTGGTTCTTCTCCTTTCAGTAAATGTTTGCATAGCAATACATACGTAAATAAATACATCATGATTTTTAAAATCAGTATTTGAAGAGTTCAGATGCAAAAACCTCTAAGTGCCATCTGAAATTTCCATTGAAAACTAACATTTTTCTCTGCCTCTTTTGTTTATGTTGAGATGTTTCACTTTAAAAATCAGGAAAAGGATTTATTCTTTGCCATAAAAGTGATGTTACTGAACATACACACAGGAGCCTCATAAAAATGCTTATTTTAGAGGAAAATTTCAGATGGCATTTTGAGGATTTTGCATCTAAACTCTTCATTTATGTGTTGCATTCCAGTAAAACTACATCTGAATATTCTTAAAATAGATAAATTTCTTTCAATAGAAAAATCCTAATGCACATATCATCTTGAATTTACACAAATTACCTTCCTGGCAAATGTTTTTCCAGCTTCAAGCATAAATCTGACAGTTTATGGAAATATGCGTTAAAAAGGCTGTCTGAGAAGATGGGAAAAAGTTGATTTAAGATATATTTTCTGAAAAACTCTTAATATCTTATGCAGTTTTGCTTCTCATTTACATATATCTTGTTTTAAGGGTATTTGAATGTGAAAGCAAGCCAAAAACACTGATTAGGAGAGTGATTTTTTTGTGTTATTTATGTAAGTCTCTTCGGGAGAACCCTCTGCGTGCCGTCATTAATTTTGCATTTCATGTTAATCTCTTTTCTGTACATCTACTTTCTCCTGCTGATATCCTGAAATAATGAGGTATCACTCATTTCCGATGATGTGATGCTATCACCTACTAAGCTTGAAATTCAGCTGGCATCCCTAGCTATCAATTAAAGCGGCATGATCTGCAGTAACCTCTGTTGATTAAGATTCTGCTGGTGTGTAGAAGGTTCCAAGTGGCGTAAAATTGGTTGGGGGCGGCTGGTTGATGCTTCATTTGAGTATTCAACAGATCGGATGCTTCTCCATGTGCTGTTTACCAGAACACTGTGTCATCTTTTTTGTGCCATGCAGTCAAAATGTGTGGGCTGATTTCATATATTTTCTTCTTTTTCTTTTTTTTGCTAATAAAATGCAAATCAAATGTGCACATGTCAACATATAGGATTTTAAAAGTCAAGGAAATTGTTGACGTCAAAATGGGCTAGGCTGACATAAACGTTCATGTAGATGCATTTTCACTTAGATGTGAGATGGATTTGCTTTGCTTTTTGCAAATAATGAATGAAACTTTGACATTTTAAATCCACTAAAATGTTTCATAATGAGAATAATTGGGCTAATTTTGCATCAATATTAATGCAAATGCAGTTCCATATTTTTGGCAGTTTTAAAACTGCACATATTGTTCAGTGTTAAAGAGTGTAATACTTAGAAAAAATTAAAATTGAGTTATAGATGTTAGGAGGACCTTATTTCCCCCCCAAAAATGCACACATAATACAATTTTTAAATATGTAACTATTGTTATTGCTGGAATAATTGGGCAAGTTTAACAAAGCTAAAGTAAAAGATTTGTTTTCGTTTTGTGAAAAATAAGTGGACTGGATTCAGATGAATAGATGGAGAGATACATGCACTCTCCGGCCACTTTGTTAGGTACACTTCTCCAACTGCTCGCTAACGCAAATTTCTAATCTGCCAATCACATGGCAGCAACTCAATGCATTTAGGCATGTAGACATGGACAAGACGATCTGGTGCAGTTCAAACTGCATCAGCATCAGAATGGGGAAGAAAGGTGATTTAAGTGACTTTGAACATCTGTTGGTGCCAGACGGGCTGGTCTGAGTATTTCAGAAACTGCTGATCTACTGGGATTTTCACGCACAACCATTTCTAGGGTTTACAGAGAATGGTCTGAAAAAGAGAAAATAAACAGTGCAAGGCAGTTCTGTGGGTACTAATGCCTTGATGCCAGAAGTCAGAGGAGAATGGCCAGACTGGTTCCAACTGATAGAAAGACAACAGTAACTCAGATAACTCAAATTGTATGTCTAGGGTTGTGTGTTGGTAATCTGTGGTATAGGAAGCTTTGTGTTTGTGCTCTGTGTTTGTGTTTTGTATTTGTGATGTTTGGGAGGCCAAAAACGAATTTCCACACGTGTAGACAATAAAGATTTCTACCTAACCACAAGTTACAACTGAGGTATGCAGAAGAGCATCTCTGAACTCACAACATGTCCAACCTTGAGGCGGATGGGCTACAGCAGCTGAAGAGCACGCCGCTCCGGTCAGCTAAGAACTAAAAAATTGAGGCTACAGTTCGCACAGGTTCACCAAAATTGGACAATAGAAGATTAGGAAAATGTTGCCCGGTCTGATGAGTCTCGATTTTTGCTAGGACATTTAGATGGTAGGGTCAGAATTTGGCGCCAACAAGATGAAAGCATGGATCCATCCTGCCTTGTATCAGCGGTTCAGGCTGGTAGTGGTGGTGGTGTAATAGTGTGGGGGAGATTTTCTTGGCACACTTCGGGCCCATTAGTACCAATTGAGCATTGTGTCAATGCCACAGTCTACCTGACTATTGTTGCTGACCATGTCCATCCCTTTATGACCATAGTGTCCATCTTTTGATGGCTACTTCCAGCAGGATAACACACCATGTCATAAAGCGCGAATCATCTCAGACTGGTTTCTCGAACATGACAATAAGTTCACTGTACTCAAATGGCCCCCACAATCACCATATGTCAATCCAATAGAGCACCTTTGGAATGTGGTGGAACGGGAGATTCGAATGATGGATGTGCAGCCGACAAATCTGCAGCAACTGCGTGATGCTATTATGTCAAAATGGACCAAAATCTCTGAGGAATGATTAGGAATAAGGATAAAATACATACATATTTGGCAACAAGTAATGCAGTCAATAAATACAATATAACATTTAACACAAGCCTACTAATTTGCTTCTGAAGGTTTTTTTTCACTGAAATAAATCCTCTTGCCATCCCAGAGGGTAGTGCTCACTGTACCGACTGCCTGCTTCATTCTACTGTGACTGGAATACAAATGAATATATATAAGTGTTTGGTTATTCACCCATTGATTTCTAAAACAGGTGATGCAACCAGGAGGTCCTTGAAAGAAATTGTAGAACACTCTGGGAGGGATCGCTCACGCAAAACAAACACGTACACATCAGAAAACAAGCCCATACACCATTATAGCACCTAATGTGTGCGTTCTCTGTGTCCTGCAAGGTTATTGAAACTGGATTTGGTGAATTCTGGCTTACTGATGCAATTTTAGGCTTTTCTGGGTCACTGTAATGTAATGGCTAAGTGATGAATGCGTAATAGTGTGTGTGAGAGAATATAAGCGGAAAAAATACAGTAAGGAGCTTACTCAGACTATGCGTCTCAGGAATGACCCACAAACGTATTCTTATTTTACACTGAATCAGACATGCTGCGAAATGTCCTTGCATATGTTCTTTCTCTTCCTGATTCTTTTCTCTTCGCTATATCCAAAACTAACAAGGCAAATTAAAGGGATACCCAAAAAAATGTCAACTCGAATGTAAATGTAAAATTTATAATGTATTATTCCTATTCATTTTTCCATATATGGATTATATTGAAAAAGTGTTAACAGCCATGAACCAAACCAGCTAATGTGAATTACAGCATTACAAACCTTGATTTAAAGTAAGTAAGTAGGACCTTTTTTTTACCTTTTTCCCCCATGTTTTGTATCTGAATAAGAAGTTTAAATACAGCATATTGGTGACATTTTATGAAACATTTAGTGCTGGATTAGCTTGGCTTATCGAACCATGTGCGTGCTATTTGCAGTAACAATAATAATGACTGTTTTGTCAAGTTGCTTACTAAGATCATGTGCAAATTTTGTCAGTCCAAACACACACTATTTATTTATTTATTTTTTTCATTTTTATGGGGACTTCCCATGGAGGTAGACATATAGCAATATTCAATAATGCAATATTTTGTGCTAATCAATATGCACAATATTGATAACAATTATTTTAACTTTTAGAGTGCTTTTAAATATATTCAGATTGTATTAATGGTTATTCGTCACAGCACCACATGCTTGAATATTTGGTAGGTGATTTATATTCAAAAAGACATAATTTTTTTAACTTTTTCATATTATATGGCATGCGAAATTCTTACTTAGCCTTCTTGTTCATTAACACATGTTTTATGCTTATAATAAATATGTATTTATTTATTTATTTTGCACTTTATGTGTGTTTGGTTGTAAAAGCGCACCTACAGGTGTTTCTGTAAAGTCGCAGGTCATATTTTTTCAGGTCATAATTTATTTTACTTAAATAATTTTGTCTAAAACAAATAATTATACCCGTTTAGTTTCATCTGTAATGCATCCCAGACCACCTTCTGAAGTTGTCAGAGCAATCGGATTTATATCCGATCAGAACAAAACGAATGAAGTGACCAGGTGTAAACAGCCTCAAAAACACAGACGTGACGGGATTAGTGCCTTTTGCTGTGAAGTGACAGCTGAGGACTCCCAAAAATGTAATGGCAAAAATAGGGAGTGGTAGGTCACGGGACAAATCAATAATGCCCAATATAAGTTACAGGAAATCCTGGCTAATTTGGCCAATTAGTTTATAGAACCTCATGGTAGGGACAGATTCTCATGTGTTAGGAAGTAGGTAGCATTAGCCTTAACCTGTTTGGCAGTCTTTTAGAATATATGTTCAATATTTTGTGACAATGACGCTGCTGCCTGCTTTCTCTTCCGTCTCTCTTTCTCATTTCGACCCATAGCGTTACTCAGTATGGATGAGTATGTTGCATCAAAGTTTCAAACATTACTGCTTGGTGGGTTATGTCATGTGACTCGCTTCACTGGCTTTGAGGGTCCATGGCAATAGAATTACACTTTATTATAAAATATGTACTTTTTTATATTACATAAAATAATTAAAAGTACAAATTCTGTACCTTTTGGCCATGGGGGGTGGGTCGTTCGAACCAGTGTATGTGTGTGAATGAGTGTGTATGGATGTTTCCCAGTGATGAGTTGCAGCTGGATGGGCATCCACTGCGTAGAACATATGCTGGATAAGTTGGCGGTTCATTCTGCTGTGGCGACCCCAGATTAATAAAGGGACTAAGCCGAAAAGAAAATGAATGCTACAGTTAAAGGCTGACTGCTTATCTCCGTATGGACGGCTTTTCGGATGTTATCAGTTTGTCAAGTTAGCTCGCCATGTACATCAGTGGACTTGAGACGCAGAGAGGAGATGACCACGACGATAGGGTTCGAGTCTGGTGAAGAACAGCGGGACAAATACAGAAGCCAAAAAATAAAATAAACAAGTAAATAACAGGATGAAAATGTGGTCAGCCATAGTATAATCAGAAGAGGGCGCTTCTTTATCTGAATTGCTTTATAAATTGGTCAGTTGGGTTTAGGGAAGTAGGTGGGCGGGTCAATCTGTGCTTTTTAAAACACTATTGGTTGGGTTTAGGGAAGGAGGAGGGTGGGTCAGTCAATCGGTCAGTCAGTCAGTCATTCAGTTAGTCAAACAGTCAGTTGACAGTGGCCCTGGTGGATTTACAAGTGAAGAGCAGGCAGAATGGCACTCACGAGAGAATTTTAAGATCTCAAATACCATAAACAGCGGGCTCTGGTGGATTCACAAAAACTGCAAAAAAAAGTACCTCCTGGGATGTATTTGACGGTCTCTAGAAGTGTATATAGAGGTACGTTTTCAGAAAGAGCCTGGGTTGTTTGTTTCTGAAAATATTAATGCCTTTTTTGTTTTTCAAAAATCTAAAGAGCATGCATGACTTTTCAGTAAGCCAGTGTCTTCAACAAAGCTTTAAAAGGGACAGAAAGCACCTTTAAAGTAAGCTCATATGACTTATGCTGTAATTACCGAAGCTACAGTATATGATGAGGAATCTTTCAAATTTAAAAAAATAAATAAATAAATCACAGGTAAATGGGGACAAAATGCAAAAAGCTATTATAAATAGTAAAAAACAGTCAACACAAGGGTGAAGTATTTATTTTTAGAGCAAATAGACACTTACTGTAACTTACTCCTCTCTTGCCAGCACTCTAGAAACATTTTGCTGAAATGCTGAACCCGCCGTGAACTCATTAACCTGGCAATTAATTTGAAGAAAGTTTATCAAGCACTATATAAGGTCACAGCAAAGATGGCAGTAATGTACCACAGTGTGTCAAGTTAATTGTACTGCAAGACACCACCATAAGCACCCTGTTCATTTAATTACAAGCAGTTGAAAGGACAAAAGAACACCCAGTGAAAGAGAGAGAGAATAGTACAATACTACTGTACATCATTCACTGATCTGAATCTGACACCTAATAATCTCTCTATTTGTTAGAATCATGCAGGTTGCAATTAAAGACTGTAAACTATCAAATTCCTAACCGTTACTGGTCTAATTATAGTAGTTCCTAGACGTTGAACATACTGTAATGTACAAGAGCATTCAAGTGAAATGAAATATTCGCTTTGATTTTCCCAGAATGCGATTGAAAAAAATAGAAGTTCACTTACTGGGAAAAGACTTTTCTAATCCACACTCATTGGGGGGGGGGGGGGGGAAATCTGTTAAATGATTTTGATTGTAACCGTCCATGTCCAGTTTTTTTTAACAGAATGCAATATCAGAAAACTATTCACTAACTGAGAAAGAAATCATACTTTTATTTCTAATGTTGGCATGCCAGCTTGCAGAGTATTATATGTGATGTTTTGTTTAATAATAAAGATCATCACATATTTCATCATGGCAGATTTTGTAACAGATACAACAGAGTTTGCAGATTATAATAGAACAATGTTGTTGATCAATTTCCTCTATGTTTAATGGCTGACTTTGGTCATGACCTGTGTGAGCTATTCCTTTTAATGTCCTTGCGAGTACCTGAAAGCATGTTTACAGGTTCACAATGAAATAATTGTGAAATGAAGAATAGACCATTTTCTTTATGATTTGGCTGTACTAAAGTATCATAGAGACACTAGTGTACAGTATGTGAAGTATTTCAGACACTAGTTTTAATTATAAATTTTTAGTCTCAGTTTTAGTTGCAGGTCATTTAGTTGTTTGTTTTTGTATTACTTTTCTTATGTTTAAAAAAAAATAACAATTTCAAATGTTATTTTGTCATTTTAGTACACATGCTGTGACAAAAAAAACAAAACAAAACATGACACCGATAACTAATTAAATAAAAATAAAATCTTTATGTGTTTAATTTCATTTCAGAAATGTCCAATTTGTTGTGTTTATTTGTGTTTTTTGTTTATTTACTTTCATAATAATTCCATTATGGGAGCTCAGACAGGTTTTGATGTTGATGTTTAACAGAATGACTTTTATTAGTAGTTTAAAACAATATATTGTATAAGAAATATCATATACAGTATAGAAATGAGTAGGAGCAGAGATCAATTCCATAATGAAATTTGAAATAGTAAATAAATACATTAAATAACGTATAGTTTCTATAGTGTGTGCTATTTGTTATCATATCCTGTAAAGATTTATACATTCTAAAAATATTTAATACTTATACAAAGATGTCATCACTCTCATATTTTTTTCTTGTTGCCATTATTCTTTAAAAGTAGCATCTCAATGCACATTACAGACATATAAAATGTGCAGTAGTAAAAGATACATACAGTACAAGGTTGAATGCAAAAAAAGAATAATAAATATAATTAAAAACACATAAAATAATAATAATAGTAATACATGTAGATCTAAAAATCTAATAAAAGCTAACCTAAAAGTACGTTTTAAGTGACGATTTAAAAATACTCAGGTATTCTGCATTAAAGAACTATCAGAGAGTAAAGAGTTCACATTTTAGGTGCCAATGAAGAGAATGCTCGGTTTCCCATAGATTTTAGCCACGTTGACTGAGTAGTTAAAAGACCAGCATGAGACGAGCGTAAAGCGTATGTCTACTTAATGTTGAAGTCAGAATTATCAGCCCCCCTGAATTATTAGCCCCCTGTGTATTTTTTTTCCCTAATTTCTGTTTAACGGAGAGAACACATTTCTCTTCGTTGTTTTCAACACATTTCTAATCATAATAGTATTAATAACTAATTTCTAATAACTGGTGTATTTTATCTTTGCCATGTAAATAATATTTTAGATGTTTTTCAAGACACTTCTATACAGGTTAAAGTGACTTTTAAAGGCTTAACTAGGTTATTTAGGTTAACTAGGCAGGTTAGGGTAATTAGGCAAGTTATTAACGATGGTTTGTTCTGTAGACTATCGAAAAATTTAGACCTATCAAATTTAGACCTTAAAATTATTATAATTTTTTTATTAAAAACTACTTTTATTCTAGCCAAAATAAAACAAATAAGACTTTCTTCAGAAAAAACAAAATATTATCAGACATACTGAAAATGTCCTTGCTCTGTTAAACAGCATTTGGGAAATATTCAAAAAACGAAAAAAAAAAAAATTCAAAGGAGGGCTAATAATTCTGACTTCAACTCTATCTACTGTGCCTACTATTGATGATCAGTTGGATTACTTGGATTTTTCTCCAATGAGTGTGAGGAGCTGTGGCGGACTTAGTGATTTGGGGGCCCTAAGCAATTCCAGGTATTCCTAGCATTGAAACTCAAAACTTTCTCTTTCTATATAGATATTTTGTTTTCTCTGTATTCGTTTTTTTGTAAATAAACTGCATGTAAAAATATATTTTAAGTGAAACCAAATTTAAATACAACAAATTCACAAATAGTAAACAATAAGTTCACAAGCTATGTACAGTTAATTAGCCATATTTGTGATTAGATTTTAATATTTGCGTGTGCAGTACGGAAGGAATGTTCCACTATTCATGGGGGCCCCTGGTTTTGAAAAGAAGTAACAACATTAAAATCTTATTTATAAAAGAACTATATGATTAGTCTTCTTGGCATTGGTTAAGGCCCCCTAATTCCCCCAGGCCCCTAAGCGGCTGCTTATCTTGCTTATTGGTTAAAGTCCGCTCCTTGTAAGGAGGTGGCGGGACATCAAAGCAATTTTGCTTAAAATATTGAACTGATAGAGCAATACTTATGAACAGAAAGCTATGGAGAAAACATTGCAAAAAAAAGAAAAAAGATTGATTTTTTTTTTTCCACAAGCTATTTTTTTTTTTTTTTATAATTTCCTTTAAAAAAACTGTCATATTTTAATGCAGCATGACAAAACAAATAAGTTCAAAGTTGTGTATTTTAAATGAACTTCGCATTAAAATAACATAACATCGTAACAGACAAAAATATTGTGCAGTTAAACTCAGCATTAAACTAACTTTATAATAATGCATTTTATTTGTAATGTGTCTTCCTTTAACTTAAAACCGTGTTACAGAACCAAACTAAGAAGTAAAAAAAATATAACACAAAATAGGAACCAAAGTAATATTAAAGAGCCCCTATTATGGTTTTTGAAAATAAGCTTCGAAGCAATTCAATTCAGTTCACCCTTATTTGTATAGCGCTTTTACAATGTAGATTGTGTCAAAGCAGCTTCACATAAAACATCATAGTAAATTGAAACAGTGTGCAACCCAGCACTAAGTAAATGAAAACATTCAGCTGAGATTTAAATCTGAAAGTCCACCATGTGTAAAACTATTGATTCTTTAAGGAAAGAGCCGACTCACAGTCAAATGAATGATTTGTTTTGTGTTTTTTTGCCTGCACGCATCAACGTCGATACCCGACATCACCAAATACTGCCAGATCCGGTAAAACGTGAACACGCCTTTTCTTTCAAACACTAGCGGAGGGCAGGGGATCATGGGATTTATCATAACATGAAGATTACTATCACTGAGAGGTGGCCAGACACGCGGCTATGGGCATTAAAGGGTTAAAGTTCATTTTCACAACAATACCACAGCATACCATGTGCTGTGTTTGTTCCTGTCATTTTTCTGATGATTACTGCAATAACCTATGCTGCAATGCAAAATTTGCCGGCCGTTTGTTATTAAAGAAAGGAGCAGCAAAGACTATGTGTGGGACTCTGTATCAGTAACTGTTACAGAGTTCATTTGGAGCAGTTTCTTTTTCCTACATAACCTGTAAGTGTGATTAAAATGGTACACAGTCGCCCAATCACAACAGACTGGGTCATCAGACCAATCAGTGCAAATTAGCCTCACGCAAAGGAGGGGCTTGGGAGCAAATAAATCGCTGAACGAGTCATATGGGAGTAGTTGGGATAGTTAAGTAAAAATAAATGCATATTATAAGACAATGAAAGTAATTTTTGACCTTGCATACATATCAGCCTGTAGTTGGAGACCCCCAAAACCAAAATATGACCTTTTATAATTCAAAATAGGGGCACTATAAAAATGTAAAATTTACATTAAAGTTGGCCAAATTTAAATAATAATAAAGTTGATAAATAAAAACCACAGATCAATCACACAAAACGTTCTTGCAAGTGCATAAACAAAATAAAAACCACTTATGTAGACACACATCCAGAAAGGACAAAAGAAGGAAAGACAAATGCTCTTGTTTCCCATTAACACAGTCTGTCAGAAACAGAGAGAGGCCTATTGAAATCTGTCTAATGGTTGCCATCACAGATTGTGAGATCTCCTAGTGATGCCTATTTTGTGTGTGTGTGGGGGAGAGAGAGAGACTGTAAAGGTGTCAGGTTGTGGAAACAGAGAGAAAAAGAGAGAGAAAAAGCGCCACAGGGCTTATTCCTCAGAGGCCGCTCAATCCTGGGTCAGTGTGACTGAAGAGAGAAAGAGCAGATTTCAGGAACAGTAGCTTCTCTATGTAGGCCACACAGATGGGCAGATCAGAGCCAGAGACTTTTTCCTTGTCAAAATGTGAATAAATGCATAAATTAATGTCAACCGTGTCTTTTTAAGGAGATGCTACAGTAGGTGAGAGCGCTACAGTTAGCCAATTATTCTGTATTTATTAGCGATTAGAGGAACAGGAGTATTGGATTGTGATGCCTCTGCTGAGCAAGATCTACATTTGAAAATATTATTGAGGGATGGAACAGATCCAGAACTTTGATGAATGAGGTGAAATGTTTCTTGGCAAGCTGAACACTTTTTTTTTTTTTCGTGATTTCAACGGTAAAAAAACTGTAATAATGCTACAGTAAAAATCCTTAACCTGGTTAACAGTATTTTTCCTTAATATATACGGGGAATAACCATAAATTGACCCCTTTCAAAGCCACACCCGAAAACCGCCACACACCAATCTCGTGGCTTAGCAACCATAGCTACGCGCAGGAGGCTCTGTCAAGCTTTCGAGTGACGGAAACAAGTCAACATGTTGTGCATATGGATTGTGTAAATATGATACCCGGTATCCTAAAAGTTTGGATGGGGTGGTGGAATTTTTTATTCCTTTTTCAAAACCTAAATCCCAAAGGGAGAAATGCCAGCGTGGATCAAGCTCTGTGAGGGGTGCTAAAAAAGCGGTGTAAGTTGGTTTTGTTTTCAATATTCCTGACACATTCAGTGATAGACAGCAATAACTTACACACCTCTTACCCTAATCAGATCTAAACTGTGTTTCCTACAAAAATACAAAGCACGTCATGTTTCCCAGCTGTCTTTTTCTTTTTTTTTCTCAGTATTATGAGCACTGCTCCGTTGCACGCATTTTGACAAACGGTCTTAAACAATAGTTTTAATCTTTAGTGATGAGCCAGCACTGTTAATTTAAAAATTATTTTCAATCAGCCAAAGTGGCTAGTGGAGGTGTCCAACCCACCACAGCTGAAATCTACTTGCATTTGGTGGGTTGGCGGGTGTTAATGTCAAGCCCTGATTACAATTATATAATGTAATTATATAATATTATGGGCCTTATCATACACCGAGTGCAATGCCAGATGTGACAAGTGTTTTTTGCTAGTTTCAGCCTGGCGCAGGTATCATTTTCACGTCCTGTGCCACATTGTTGAAATAGCAAATGTATCTGTACCCATTTGTTTACCCATGGGTGTGCTGTCTGAAAAGGTTTATTAGGGCATATTTTTGCCTTGTTGCTATTTTGAGGCAACTGAAATAAACTGTGTCATTGACAAACCAAAATCTGGTCTTATATCACTATCTACTAAAGAGCGCGTTAGTGATATGAGCCCATAGTCAGGCCCACATTGCTTATTACTCACACAGGGATGTGCAGCAGCACACAAACATTATTAGGTATGAAAAATAGGCATAAAATAGGCTATAGGCAGTTTGGTTACTGTATGTTCCACTGTGTCAAGTTTCTTTGTCAATGTTTTGGGTTTTTAAAGACCTCAAACTTTTGAAAAGGTTGTGCATACTTCACTTTTCATGTTTTTTCAAGAATGAACTGATCCAGAACTTTGATAGATGAGGTGAAATGTTTCTTAGCAAGCTGCCCCCCCCTTTTTTTTTCTTATTGCTTGCCTAGAAAATGTGACGAGTTTTAGATAAAAACCCTTTCTAAGAGAAAGTTGTACTGTACACAATTCTGTTATGCTTTTTTTCTTCAGATATTGATTGTAATGTAAAATGTGCACAACACCATAACTTATATACAGTGTATATCACAGTTATATAACGCTACTGTATATCATATGTTTATATGTTATTCTATATCATATGTTTACATATTATTATGGGCCGTATCATAGACCTGGTGCAATGCCAGTTGCAATGTGTTTTTTGCTAGTTTCAGCCTGGTGCAGGTGTCATTGACAAACTAAAATCTAGTCTAAAATAAATTTTTACATCTTTTTTTTTTTGTTATTTAAAGACTATGTTAGTGATATGAGTCTACAGTCAGGTCCACATAGCTTATTACTCACACAGGGATGTGCAGCAACACACAAACATCTTTAAGTATTAAATATAGGCAAAAAATGGGCTAGTTGGCAGTTTGGTCTCTACTGTATAGTTTGTTGCATCAAATTTCTTTGTTGATATTTTGGGTTTATACTAAAAACTTCTAAAACTGTAATAAATGCATGCAATGCTACTGTAGAATTAACTCAAAAATTCAACAAAACACCACAAATTCTGCAAATTTAATCATACATTTAAAACAAAACAAAAATATTAATTCAGAGGTCCTCCCCACAGGACTCTTGGCCTCACTCCACTCTCATGCTCTTGGCCACGCCCACAATAGTCACTGCTTCAATGCTGACCAATCAGCGTTCATACGTTCTGCATTATTCCAAAATGTAGTTAAATTTTTTGAGAGGTCAGGGTACAGCGAAGAGTATGCAGACAGGCTACGGTGGACCTACCATATACACTACTAATACACAAACTAATGCATGCTTTTTATCAAATTAATTCAGCCTTTCATTTTAAAGACCTCAAACTTTGGAAAAGGTTGTGCATACTTCCCTCTTCATGTTTTTTTTAATTTTTTTAGGAATAAACTGATCCAGTACTTTGATAAACGAGGTGAAAAGTTTCCCGGCACACAGTCTTTTTTAGCTTGTTGTAATATCTCGAGCTGGAAAGTATTCTGGTGCACGAATTTGTTAAATATTGCACATGGAGTATTATCATCTCATAAAAGGTTAGAATGAAGGAACGGCGCCTGCTCTACAGCATGCAATAGATTTTCTAGCAAGGCTTTTATAGAAGCGTGTGGAGGAAATGATTTCTCTTATATGGCTGCTCATTTCATTATAGATCCACAGTGATGGCGAATAGTTGGTAATGGATATTGTGGATGTACTATAAGATCTCTGCCCTTTACTTCCAGTTAATCCATACTGTATGTAGAAAATACATGTCTGTCTTTATTCAATCACTAATTCAATCATATTTAGATTTCACATAAATAAAATGTATGTTATATTAGCAACATATATTTCAAAATATTGCAAAATTTGACATTTACATATATTTGTTCAAATATGTAATGTTATGTGCATTTATTGGGCTCTATTTTAACGATCTAGGCACAAAGTCTAAAGCACATGGTGCAAAAGCATTAAGGATGTGTCTGAATCCACTTGTGCTATTTTAAGGATGTAAAATTACAGTTTGCGCCTCAGTGAATGTTTTGTTTATTCTCTTAATGAGTTATGGGTGTGTTTTGAATATAACGTGCATTAAACCAGTCAGAGTTTCATCTCACATTCCCTTTAAGAGTCAGTTGCATCACGCCATGGCGCATTTGCTATATACATAGTGGACTTTATAAGTGGAAAAACTGAACACTTCACTAGCGAGAAAACAGTTAAACAGACCATCTGCAGCACGAGAAAAAAGAACGAGCCTCCTCTATTCTGCCTCTTTACTTTCTCTTTACTTTACTTTTACTCTTTACTTTACTCCTTTACTTTCATGGACAGGGAAATGGTGTTGTACGCACTCCACTAAACACATCCATTAGCCGACGTATTTAATTTTGTTTGAAACAACTACTTGTTTCAAAACTATTTCTAAATTCAGTTCTAATTTCCAGAAAACAAATAAATAAACATGAAGTGAGGTCAAAATGAAGTGTGGTCAAAAAACACACATCCTATGTTTATGCCCCATATGGTGATGCATACACAAAACCTGACAGGTGGACAAATCTAAACTTGTTTTTATTTAATATAAATATGCATATAATAAATAATACAGCTAATAAAAATAACATTATACAAATATAAATTGTCATGAATAAACTAAAAGAAAAGTCCCCAAGATGAAGAAGGCACGCAGGTTGTGTTTTTTACATTTATGCAGAAAATAATAATTTTTATAACATTTTAATCCTTTATTTTTTCATATGTAAAGATATTTGTGTATTGCTGTACATCCTGTGTGTATTAAGCAATTTCTAAGCGTTTGCACCTGCATAGGCACATATTTATCTAACTCGCTCTGTGCTGGACTTGAGATCAGCTTTTAATTGGTCAATAGCACGGTCTATTTCAGTTCATCAAAATAGCAACACACCAACAATGCACCTTAACACACCTGCTTTCTAGACTGGCACAGCCATGAGTCCACAAAGAGGCGCAAATGGATTGGCTATTTAAACAACATGGTGCAAAATGTAAAAATGACAATTGCGCTGGTCTGAAAATAGCAACAAATCGCGTCAAACATGTCTTGCGCCTTATTGAGCCGGATGTATGATTGTGTATGGCTTTATAAATATATTAGGTATAATTTTATATTTGCATCCATATGACTATGTATCAGATTTCTGTATGGGTATAGGCGTGTTTATAAAACTTATGACTCAATGAATACTAATTACAATAAATGAATAAACGAACGAATTAACGAACCAACAAATAATGAAATATTGCTTGTTTCTCAGCTAGCCATCTTTTACAATCGAATAAAAAACAACATATGTACTTTATAAATATCAAGAGGTTCATGCTGAAGTTATCTAAATGACTGCATTATGAAAATGTGACGTTTTAAATATTATAAACAGATCCTTAATATTCAATATGGTCTAATTTTTGACTGCAGAAAATATACCTTTTTTATAAAGAATGACTGGTGAGTTCAATGTAGTCAAAACTGAAATGCTTTGATATATATATATAGTTCTAGAAAAAAACTGGGCTTTGAACATATGGCTCAACTCTCTTACAGTATGTCTGTGTGTTTGCAGATTTCCTCCAAGGACTTCTGATTGGATACCAGAGGAAGTGGGAGAACCAATCAGATCTCTGCATCTGTGTGGGTAGGACATCTCACATTTACACAGACAAATGATTTAGTCCTCTAGTTACGGCCTAATGAGAGCGAGCAAGTTTGATAAATGATAACCAAAGGGAAAATACAATAAATAGGCTGCAGAAGAGATACTTAACATTCAGTTTCCATCTCATTTGCTGTAGACACTGCAAATAAGGTATGCTACAGGAGGAAAATGAAATATATTGCTAGATATATATGCTAACAGATATGCATAAAGCAGCACTATTATGCTGAATCTACATTTGTGCGCTGAAAACACACAAAGAAAGAGATGTAATAGAATGAACACACACGGCAACTGCATGCAAAGACAGAAGGGTCAAATGTACAGTACTTTCTGTTAGTTTTGCAGAGATGATCCGGAGGACATTGGGGTCAGGGTTAAATGTGTGTATGCTTCAGTCTGATGGTCTACTTCTGTTCTGAACCTGTGGGTTATCGCTGGTCTTTAACTCAAAGCTCTGATTTCAGCACAGAATGTTCTGGCGCCGAAAGCATTTACTGTATCGTCCAGTCAGGACTTGTCTAACCAAAGCTGGATTGTCCAAAGGGCTGGACTGTCTTTTACAGATAAATTATACCCTGGTGATTGTTTTCGATGGCTTGTGAAAAGCTTTCTAGGGTGTTGTCAATTTGCTTCAGGAAACAAGCAAAACGAACTGTTGAAAAAGTGTCAGGGAGACTGTGGAAAGAGACCCAGATAGCATACAAATGTGGGCCACTTTAGGCAGTTATGCAGCACTGGTGGTCTTCTTTCTGCCTAGATGAAATGAACGTGAGCCTGAAGTGGCCCACCTGCACAATGGCAAAAGGTGGCCAAAGATTCCAATTCATATATGGGCCATTTAAGGCAAAGATTTGGCACTTATGGCAAAATGTAACCTGTATTTGAACCTAATGTGCCCCATGTGAAAAATGGTAAATTTGACCCAAATGACAGAGGACAAATGTGGGCCACAGTTGGCAAAAATGTGTCATAGTCATTTAAGGGTAATCTGGGTCTAAACCCACATGTGCAAATGTGGCCCAGTTATTATAAAACATATGTGGGTCACTTTTGGCAAATATTTGGTACAGTAAGCTCCAGCTAATGTGGCTGTGAGCCTAAAGTGGCCCAGATTTCATATGACAAATGTGGCCCAGTTATCTTAAGACATATTTGGGCCACTTTTGTCAAATATTCAGCACAGTAAGCTCTGGCTATGTGGGCCGTAGGTAAGTGTCTGGTGTGGGCCGGACCTGGGCCAAAATAAAAGCAAACTGTGGCCCAGAATAGGGTAAATTTTGGTTCATTTGGTTGAATTCTGGCTGATACAGTATGTGGCATTGGTTTGGGTTAATTGTGGCCCAGATCTGGAAAAGAGGAGCGTACCGCCCAAGTGTCATCATTCCATGCGGTATGTGGGTCGAATGTACTGTACTGTAAGTGTTTGGTGTGGGCCGGATTTGAGCCACATACATTTTGCTATCTGGGGAGGAATAGATAAAAGATTACAGGGAAAGTTTAAAAAATCCAAATGTGATGACCTATTCACACATTTGTACAAAGCAAATGATCACAAAAAGATATTGTTAAGTTGTCTAAGACAATTACAATGCATCTTGTGTGCACGTCTTCTCAAGAGTTTGGGATTGGCTTTTGTAGATTTGTTCCTTTCATTTAAATCAGTGTGTTGTTTACTGGAGATTCATTCTGAATGGATCATTTGAATCAATGAGTTGTTGCCTGAAGAGTTGAGTATGACTGGATCGTTTGAATCAGTGAATTGTTAACTGGAAACTCACTCTGACTTGATCATTTGAGTCAGTGAATCATTAACTGGAGGCTCATTCTGACTGGATCATTTGAGTCAGTGAATCGGTAACTGGAGACTCACTCTGACCAGATTGTTTTAGTCAGTGAATCACTAACTGGAGAGTCACTTTGTCCAGATCATTTGAATCAGTGAAGTGTTAACTGGAGACTCACTGTGACTGGATCATTAGAGTCAGTGAATTGTTAACTGTAGACTCACTCTGACCAGATCATTTGAATTAATGACTTGTTGAGCCAAAAACAGTTCTTATTAGTTCAGTTCAAATAATTCCAAATAATTGTTTTGGAATGAAGTTAATAAAAGTTTCACAAAGTAAAAATACTTAAAAAAAAAAAAAAAAAAACAGATACTTGAAAAATGAACTTAAGTGCACTAACAAAGTACAAATAATGAACTTAGTGGATTCCATAGACCCACAGTAAATTTCCACTTTAACAACATCATTTTTTTTGACAAGCACTCTGTAATGAAAATCCCTCATATACAATGAATGTTGACACCTACGGCATGGATCAGAAAGTTAGCTATACGTTTTAATTTGGAACTTTTGAAAGTTAAAGTTAAAGAGAAATCAAGACTGTGAGAAAAATAAAACCCCTTGACAATGATCAAAGAGTGAGATGGCCAATCACAGAGTGCCTGGCAGACTTGTGTAATAGTTGCGTCACACTGTCTCAGATGACCTTGCTGGCTTGCTCTTTCCCCGGTCCCCGCTGAATAAAGTTAGATTGAGATTCATGGGCTTCTCCTGCTCTCCCGTCCTCTGACTAATGCATATCTTTATCCATTCCTCTTTCCTCCTCCCTCCGACCAGCCTGTTTCTCCTTCGCCACTAAAAGTTTATTTTATTTTCCTTTTTTCTTCAGAGCCGAACAGCAGATTCATTTTGTGGTCGGGTAAAGAAAAATGGACAGAAAAAGAAATGGAGCAGGAAAGCTCATTTCTTTTCATTGCTCTTATTTCCCAGCGTACAAAGACACGCACACACACACATGCCTACGCAAGTTACACACAGAGCATCCAAACATTTGTGAGCACTAGAGAAAATGCTTGTCTTTTGAATTGTTTTAATTCAATATCTAATGTAAAAGATTTTCAGTATGTGATGCGTGTGATGATGTTGAGGTTATGAAGCATTCATTTATAAGATATTATAACAAGACATTTCAAAAAGAATAAACAATGAATGATAAAGGAAACCCAGATGCTTTTTGAAATATTGTATATGAGCAATTCCATGCAAATGACAACCTTGCCATGAAAAAAGTTTTCACCAAAATATTGAAACCCTCTCTGTGTTTTTAAATCCACTCTGTGAATTTAAATGAACAAATTAAGTTGAACATAACTAAATTGAAGTTGTTTGTTTAAACTCAACATATATAAATCGTTTGCAACAATTTTGCAGAAATTTACAAAAAAATTAAGCAGCAGAAGCATATTTTTTTAAATTGATAAACAACAAGATCTGGAGCATCAAATTGGCACATTGGATTAGAATTAGATTTATGTTTGTAGCTATGTCGGTTTTAATCCGTGATTGACCCATGATTCAAAATAATTAAAGACCCTTCAGAAATTTGATGTTTTTTTGCGCTATCACCGTTTAATGATGTCATGTTCTGGGAAAACAGAAATTGGTGATGGACATCGGTCACGGTAACTTTTATTTCTAGGTTTTGTTCTGGACATTATTCATTTACAAATTAAGCACTGATTAAAATTATCAAAAGTACAGTCAAGTTGCTGAAAGTAATAGGTCAAAGTTCCTACAAAAAATATTAAGAAACCATTTTTAAAATTGATTTAAAAAAAAAAAAACAACATCTGGAGCATCAAACTGACACATTGGTTAAATCATTTCTGATGTGACACTGAAAACTGCAGTATGATGCTGAAAATTTTGCTGGTAAAAGCAGAAATCACTTACTTTACATTATATTAAAGTAGAACACACCTACTGTATTTTACAGTATATAATCGCATTTCACAATATTCGTTTTTTTCAGCCTTGTTGAGCAGATAACACACTCACTGGACACTTTAATAGGTAAACCTTACTAGTACCAGGTTGGACCCCCTTTTGCCTTCAGAACTGATTAAATCCTTCATGCCATAGATTCAACAAGGTACTGGAAATATTTCTCCGAGATTTTAGTCCATATTGACATGATAGCATCACACAGTTGCTGCAGATTTGTTGGCTGCACATCCATGATTCGAATCTCCCTTTCCACCACATCCCAAAGGTGCTCTATTGGATTGAGTATGGTGACTGTGGAGGCCATGTGAGTACAGTGAACTCATTGACTTGTTCAAGAAACCAGTCTGAGATGATTCACGCTTTATGACATGGTGCATTATCCTGCTGGTCAAAAAGGGATGGACATGGACAGCAACAATACTCAGGTAGACTGTGGCATTGACACGATGCTCAATTGGTACCAATGGGCCCACAGTGTGCCAAGAAACCCCACACCATTACACCACCACCACCAGCCTGAACCGACAACAAGACGGGATGGATCCATGCTTTCATGTTGTTGATGCCAAATTATGACCCTACCATCCGAATGTCGCAGCAGAAATCGAGACTCATCAGACCAGGCAATGTTTTTCCAATCTTCTATGGTCCAATTTTGGTGAGCCTGTGTGAATTGTAGCCTCAGTTTCCTGTTCTTAGCTGACAAAAGTGGCACCCAGTGTGGTCTTCCGCTGCTGTAGCCTCAAGGTTGGACATGTTGTGCATTCAGAGATGCTCTTCTGCATACCTTTAGTAGTAACGAGTTCTGCATACCATAGTTGTAACGAGTGGTTATTTGAGTTATTGTTGCCTTTCAATCAGCTGGAACCAGTCTGGCCATTCTCCTCTGACCTCTGGCATCAACAAGGCATTTGTGCCCACAGAACTGCCGCTCACTGAATTTTTTCTCTTTTTCTGACCATTCTCTGTAAACCCTAATGATGGTTGTGAGTAAAAATCCCAGTAGATCAGCAGTTTATGAAATACTCAGACCAGCCCGTCTGGCACCAACAACGTCACGTTCAAAGTTATTAAATTACCTGTTTTCCCCATTCTGATGCTCAGTTTAAAACGCAGCAGATCATCATGATCATGTCTACATGCATTGAGTTGCTGCCATGTAATTAGCAGATTAGAAATTTGCGTTAAGTAACCAGTTGGACAGGTGTACCTAATAAAGTGGCCGGTGAGTGTATATCTTTTATTTCAAAAACAAGGTGCCACATCTGACAATCTAAAACAAGTGAACAGTCTATATAAAAGCTGCAATGTTTCTTTCTAAGCAGAAATCATTTGCAAGAAAACACTGACAGCAAAGTAAAAGGAATCCAGTCTATCTTCAAACTAGATGAAAACATCCAGACAGAATATTATGCAAACATTCAATTCAGTCGTGCATTGAAGCCTTCCATATCGCTATACTGTATACTGTCTATGGTGGCAGAAACATTCATATCTGATAGACATGGAGAAAGGAACATTTACTCACTAAAGCACCAAAACAGATATGAATCGGGTTTATAGACTCCGACTGTTTCTTTTATGCTGAGGTGTGTTTGTGTGGAGCTACAAGAAACAGACGCAATAAAACACGATTGTACGTCTGTCAGTCTTAAGGTTAAGCCACGGCTCTGTGTTCCCTCACCTCTGTATGCAGCTAATAGGATTTAGAGGTTTGGGATTCATTCGCTTACAAAGCTTCGACTCCCTCAAGACAACATAATCCCTCCTTAGCAGACTTAATAGAAACCTAGCAAGTTTTTACTCACCTCCGATGAGAGCGGTACAGTTTGACTGTCAATTTTTGTCATTTAGAAGTAAACACAGTCTATCTGAAGGTCCCGGCTAAGCATTGTGGGATTTAGTAGGCTGGTTATAATGAAGGTTTTGAATGATGTTTTCCATATCACTGAATAAAGGGGATCAGCTGCTGATAGATGTTTAAGCTTAAGGCTTAAGGTTTGCTTTGGCTCTATCCCAACATAAATCTATGCAGATCCAAGGGGAAATAATGCTTCCAACATATCTAGTGCCATACATTTTTAGGTTAAAATGATCCAAAATCACTTTTTGAGGAATTACATAACCAGACATTGTTCAAGACTAACTACACACTATGAATTATTTATTAAGCATTAGCAAATAGTTCATTCATCATTTGTTCAGCATTAACTCTACATTAATAGACATTAGTAAGCAGTTTATAAATACAGCTACAAATACTGTGTTCTTGCATTTATAATGTGCTTAAAAATTGTATTTTCATACTTTGTTACTGCTACATTTTTTTACTACTAAATTAAGTATTGCAGTATTTACAAATCATCTGTATTTAAGAGTAGTTGTTGGTTTTTAAGAACATTTATCATTAACATTATCTTATTATTCAGGCATTTAGTAATGGTTACTTTGTATGTTAATAAATGCTTTATTACCATATCTTCATGCAGTTTTGTGACCTAATCTAGCTATTTATGCTTTATAAATCCCTTATAAATGACAATGTAAGGACAGTGTTACTAATTCTTCTAAGCCTGAAAATAATGTTTTCTAATTTGAACGGTACTGGACGATTTCCGCAGGTCTTGGCATCATTATATCACCAGGCCCTTTGGAAATACTTGCCCAAGCCTACATTTTTGTTAAACATAAAATGAATTGCTAAGGTATGTTTCATTGGACATTACAGATGAGAAGTCCACTAGAGGGTGCTATCTCCATCGTTGCGAATCTGAAATACACTTAAAAAAATGGATTTTTGCTGCTTGTCCAAGCTAGTCATTTAAAATAAGCTTAAACAACACAATTCTGGAGATTTTTCAGGAAAACTTAATTGTTTTATGTTCAATCCACTTAACTTTCTTTTGTTAACTTAATTGATTTGTGTTGGGACAACATGAAGGAATTGTGTGGAACACTGCACTTTATTTACCGCGTACGTTACTGAGATTATGTAGTTGTACATTTCAGATATTTGTGAATGTGTACAAGAAAGACATGCATCTGAAACATATAACAAAACATGCCCTAAGTGATGTTTTTCATATTCACAATAATGTAGACAATGCCCTCTAGTGGATTGTCATCTGAATTGTGCAACAAAACGTACCCGGAGCAACAAATTTGGCTTTTACGTTACGAATTACGTTTAGAAAACATAAAAAAGCAAAAAGCAGTGATCCACAACCCTTTTATAACCCTGGACCAGTCATCCATTGACAATTTTGCTGCGGACTGGAGGGTGTAGTAGGGGAGTGGTTCGTAGGTTGCTAGGTGACCCCCATCAACCGTTTTCTCAGAGGATGACAAGCTGACACAACATTGCTGTCACTCTATGGAGAAAATTACAAAGCACTGCAGCTGCAGTGTTTGGGTGTTCTGTGTTTGTCTGAAATAAATAGTCTACCGAAATGTTTATATTCCATACAAGCTGAAGCTGATCGGTCAGTTCTTGTCATTTGACTCATGGTGTGCTCCTGGCATTCATTCAACTGTGTGCATCTGGAAGGCACGAGTGCATCAAGGCTGATTTCAAGCCTTCAAGCCGCACACCTCCATTGGAAATAACAAACTTGCGCGAACTGTACAAAAGATGCGATATGAGATCTCCAGCAGTTGATCTTCTTGCTCAGACCCGCGGAAAATGTGATTGACAGGTGCTAATTTGTGTGTAACTTAACTTTTTTTATTCATGATTTGTTTATGGGTAAAATAAAGACCATGCGGTTCAGGTTGAAACCGTAGGCTACAAATAATTAATTTGTTATGAATTAATTAATTATTAATAAATAATTAATTTATCGCCGCCTACGATGACGATGCCATCGTCCATTGCAATGTTTCATATTAGACATCGTACCATGCCAAATTGGTCAACATCGCCCAACACTAATACATTGTGGCCTCTGGTGGATTCGCGTAAACAAAAACTCCTGGGAGGTATTTCACACTGTCCAGAAATGTATAAAGGGGTACTTATTAATAATGAGCCTGGGTTGCATAAAGTGATACATATACATCTGAAAACTCTACGTGTATTTTATAATTTCAAAAACACAGCATCATTTATTTTATTTATTTTGAATTGACCTTATAAATGTCTCTAAAATCCAATTTAATGGCTTCTTCAAACCACTAAATGATATAATAAAAACAAGTGGAGACAGTTCTTGGCCAGAATAAGCTGTTGATGGAACATCTAACGCCATTATTTCATTCACAAAAAACAGCCACTGATTTCACGTTTCTATATTTACATTCCATTTTTTTTCTTCCACTCTTCAGTTCAAGCATCAGCACTTGACTTTTATCCGCATAACACACACGCTTTCTTTACAATGCGACTTGCCGCTCCAGAGATATTCATAACTTTTCTGTGGAGTGTGAAACCTGGAAGCGGGGTCACGAAGGAGACCTCCCGCGTAGGAGGAGAAACAAATCTTAAACGGAGCTTATTCCCTGCTTTCCTAACAGGTGGCGGATGAAGCTCTCAGATCACGCTGTGCCGCATGAAGCCTTGAGCGCCGCATCTCCTCTCATATATTCAGATCGTGTCTTTACTGCTGAATTTGCTGTAATTATTATGTCCTCGCGATGCTGGCAGAATGGTTTGGATAGCAGCATAAAGATGGCATTATCACACTGTGACGGTCATGAAGGTTAACCCACGGGGTTTCTGTCCAGAGCACGATAATAATAAAAGTCTAAAAAGAAATAATAGCGTTGTTAGGGCCTGCATTGTGGTTTCTCAAGCAGACCGTAATAATAACTGAAGATAAAGGAAACCAATAAGAACATCATAACCACAATGCCACGACGGCCACCGAGGAGGCAAATTACACTCAACATGAAAAACAAATAAATAAACACACACACACATAAAAAAAAGTTGAATTTTGTTACAGACTTTACCAGAGCAGGAGAAAAACAAGTATAGGATAAGAGGAGATCAAGTCTAAATACTGAGCTTTAAACAGTGAATAAAAAAAAGAGATTAAAAATAATATATAAAATACATTTCTATGCATAATAAATGATGAAACAAAATATTCAGCCACAATGTGAAACACACTTATACAGTTGAAGTCAGAATTATCAGCGCCCCTGAATTATTAGCCCCCCTGTTTATTTTTTTTCCCAATTTTTGTTTAAAGGAGAGATTTTTTTTTAACACATTTCTAAACATAATACTTTTAATAACTCATTTCTAATAACTGATTTATTTTCTCTTTGCCATGACGACAGTAAATAATATTTTACTAGATATTTTTCAAGACACTTCTATACAGCTTAAAGCAGGGGTCACCAAACTTGTTCCTGGAGGGCCGGTGTCCTGCAGATTTGAGCTCCAACCCTAATCAAACACACCTGAACAAACTAATCAAGGATTACTAGGTATAGTTGAAACATCCAGTCAGGTGTGTAGAGACAAGTTGGAGCTAAACCCTGCAGGGACACCGGCCCTTCAGGACCGAGATTGGTGACCCCTGGCTTAAAGTGACATTTAATGGCTTAACTAGGTTAATTAGGCAGGTTAGGATAATTAGGCAAGTTATTGTTTAACGATGGTTTGTTCTGTAGACTATCGAAAAATATATAGCTTAGAGGGGCTAATAATTTTGACCTTAAATGGTTCTTAAAAAATTTAAAACTGCTTTTATTCTTGCCGAAATAAAACAAATAAGACTTTCTCCAGAAGAAAAAATATTATCAGACATACTGTGAAACTTTCCTTGCTCTGTTCAACATCATTTGGGACATATTTAAAAAAAAAGGAAAAAAAATTCAATGGGGGCTAATTAATCTGACCAATTGTATATAGAAAAGAAAAAATGAAAATGGGAAAAAATACAATATAAACACACAGTAAAATACTTGTTTTTTAAGTGAGAAAACCATGAAAGTACAATTTATGGCATCATTAATCTCATTAGTCTTTAGTCACGATTCTTCAAATATCATTTGAAAAAAAAAACCTTCAAAAATTCAACCTTGAAAACTTAATATTGCTTAATTTTTTTCTAAAACAGGAGTTTTAAATGATCTTAAAACAAAACCCATTGAGTCTTTAATTATATGCCCAGTAAGATATTTAAATATTAAATTGAATATGTTTGGGTTGGTCTTGATAATTATTTAACTAATTTTATGGATTGCATGATTGATTGATTAACTGATTGACAGACTGATCGTTTGATTGGTTAATTGGTTGATCAATTTATTAATTAATTTTGATAGTCATTATGATCATTTTCATGCAAATATGTTTGTAAGAAATAAATCAAATCAAAATCATTCTGGTTGCTCCACTGCAAAAATTAAAGCGGTTTAAGGGTGAATAAATAATCACTGCATTTTCATTTCTAGATGAACAACTCAACTTTAAATGTCACCCCCAGCTGTCTCTGCATTTTCCTTTATTAAATCACGTCTTCTTAAAACTTCTAAGCCTGAAAAAAGTCTAGCACAGTAGAGAGCCTCAGCGAATTAAAGAGACAGACAGAGCACACGTGTGTCTGTTCATGTGATTTCTACATCTCGTCATTTAGCCTCTCATCTTTTATACACAATGGAGAATGTCACGATGACCAGCTTTCAAAAACACATCAGCAGAGCCCAGAGAAAGAGCAGACTCATTTGGTTCCTCCTATATACGCTATAAGTGAGAAATCCTTTACTTTGTGCATGCATATATAGAAATACTGTCAGCTCTTATGCTTTAGATGTGTGTTTCTGAGTGAAGAGAAAGAAAAGAAAGAAAGCGACTGTTTGAAAGGAAGCTCTCTGAGTACTTCTTAAACCTTGAAGGCTTGAGCTTTTCTTTTAGACGCAGCAGTATTTCTCATAGTGTATGTCACATAATGGATTCATTAGGCAGCTGAGGATAAAGAAGCACTCTTTTTTTATTATTAGGATGACATACGTGTTACTTCGTCTCGCTAAAATGTGTGGATACTGCAAAGATTACTTGCTGGAGTTTAAATAGACTTTCTTAAGGAAATGTGCATGAGTGGCTCTTCAGAGGAAGGAGAATTTTTTTTTTTAGCAGGGAGTCTTTAAAGGGATAGTTCACCAAAAATATGACATTTTTAGCTCATTCTGAAAACGTAGCCCTACATACATTTCTGGAGATGTTTGTATGGCTACATTTTGTCTTTAAAAACGAATGCTACGGGGCGTTATGACATCCATACCTGTCAACATTGGGATGTGACAATGAGGGATCTGCCCACCATAATAAGGAATATTAAAATGAGCTATTATAAAGAAACTGAATGAAATTATCAAATAACAGAGGTGACATTTTAAAAATGCACACATCGAACATTATAATAAAAGCTTTACTAACTTTTTATGCTCATTTAGGACAAAATTAGTTGTGTTTGAAAAAAAAAAAAAAAAAAACACCAAGATCGACATCTTTAGATGTTATTGTTATTAATTATGTGTATATGTCTGTTTAAACACGCACCCAAAACCCAGGCTTTCGCTCCATTTCAAATTGCATGTACAGAATCCATTTGGGAAACAGCGTCTATATATCACTATGGAGCGCGTCAGCTGACAGTCATGCACTGCTTTTGTATAGGACTGTTTTGAGGATTGCGTAGGAGGTGCAACGGCACCTGTAATGAAAAGGAAAGGGAATCCTGCCACTTTTATATTTATTTCAAAGAGTTTTAATGTCTAAATAAAACAAAAGCACAGAACAGACTCACATTTAAGAGCAAGGGGCGGCCCCTGGTGGTTCGGCGGTATGGGTTGCGTATAGGGAGGATCTGCTCTTTATTGTTTATTGCCACCCTTCATAGAACGACTGAAAATAAAATATGGGAGAAATATGGGAAATACCTTTACGGAATGATAGCGTATAAAATACGGGAGAATCCTGGGAAAAACGGGAGGGTTGACAGGCATATTGACGTCGTTCCTTTTCTCGCTTACTAGCTGACCGCTTACCTCCGTATGGATGGCTTTACGCTGTTACAAGTTTGTGCAGTAGCTCACCATGTATGTCAATGGAATTGAGATGCAGAGTGGAGTTGACCACGACCACGGGATTCGAGTCAGACGAAAAACGGTTCCAGAAAGCGGTAAGACAAAAACAAAAGCCAAAAAATAAAATAAACAAGTCAATAACAAGGTAAGGATGTGGTAAAATCTGAAACGTGGTAAAAATCAGATGAGGGCTTTTCTTTTTCTGGATTGCTTTTGAAAACGGTCAGTTGGGTTTAGGGAAGTGGGTCAATCTGTGCTTTTGAAAATACTATTGGTTGGGTTTAGGGAAGGAGGAGGGTGGGTCAGTCGATCGGTCAGTTAGTCAACAGTGGCCTCTGGTGGATTTATGTGAGAACCCGAAGGAAATCCACGCGAATGCAGGGAGAACACGAGGCTCAAACCAGCGACCTTCTTGCTGTGAGGTCGACAGCATTACCTACTGCGCCACTGCGGCACCCCTTCACGAAAACAAAAACTGCAAAAAACGTACCTGCTAGGACATATTTGGCGCTATCCATAGATGTATATAGCGGTACGTTTTCAGAATGTGTTTTCTGAACGCAGCTTCTCATTTTTTTTCTTCAGTAGAGCATTTACTGTGGTGTAAAGTAACAAATTAGAAATACTTAAATTACTGTAATTGAGTAGATTTCACAGGAGTTGTAATTTACTAAGTGGTTTCCATTCAAATTGTACATCGGGAAAAAATCATATCATACAGAACAACCTCAAGACATAAATGCAGCAAACTGTTTGGAAGTGTCTAATTAGATATCCAAAATATTTTTTACTGATGAGAAAATGAAAGATGTTTAGAGACTGAAATCGCTAAATGGCCTTAAACAATTACTAAATGCACTACAGAATGTTACGTTTTTTTTTCTTTCTTTTTCTTTTTTTTTATTTGTATAGCGCTTATACAATGTAGATTGTGTCAAAGCAGCTTCACATAAAAGGTCACAGTAAATAGGAACAGTGTAGTTAAGTTTGTAGTGTTTAAGTTCAGTTCAGTTTAGCTCAGTTCAGTGTGGTTTAATAATCACTACTGAGAGTCCAAATATTGAAGAGCAAATCCAACGATGCGCAGCTCTACAGATCCTGAACCATGCAAGCCAGTGGCGACAGCGGAGAGGGAAAAAAAACTTCACTAAAGGCGGAAGTGAAGAAAAAAAACCTTGAGAGAAACCAGGCTCAGTTGGGCACGACCATTTTAATTTCTCCGCTGGCCAAACGTCTTGTGCAGAGCTGCAGTCTCAGTGGCGGAGGCTGGAAGCTGGCCTCAGCGAAGACTCGTCTGTCTCTGGAGCGTCATAGGAAACAGTCTCATGTTCTCCATTCTTTCATGACCATCGCAGTAGTTGTTCAGGATACGGCCTGGTCCAGGATATGGAAACCTTGGGATCATCTCGTCGTTGGTCTTGGATCGAATCAGTGACTCTGCATAGTCTGAGGGCCTCGGGAAGAGTATCCCCAGGTGGAAATGGAGAATAAAGAAAATAATTAGCGTAGCTGATGTTCACAGTGTATATCAGCAAGATGCATAACCTGTGTGGAAGCCCCCTAAGTGGTGCACTAAGTGTATGCTTTACTGAACAGATAGGTCTTTAATCTAGTTTTGAATTGGGAGAGTGTGTCTGAGCCTCGGACGTTATCAGGAAGGCTATTCCAGAGTTTAGGAGCTATAAATGAGAAGGCTTGACCTCCTTTACTCGACTTTGCTATTCTAGGTACTACCAGAAGTCCTGAGTTTTGAGATCTTAAAGAGCGAGTTGGATTGTAGCGAGACAGAAGATTGGTTAGATAAACAGGAGCCAGATTATTTAGAGCTTTATATGTAAGAAGCAATATTTTAAATTCAATACGAAACTTAACAGGCAGCCAGTGTAAGGAGGATAAAATTGGGGTGATGTGATCAAATTTTCTAGACCTGGTTAGAACTCTGGCAGCTGCATTTTGTACTAATTGAAGTTTGTTAATAGAGGATGCTGGGCAGCCAGCAAACAGAGCATTACAGTAGTCCAGCCTAGAAGTCATAAAAGCATGGACTAGCTTTTCTGCATCTGAGATGGATAGCATACTTCGTAACTTAGCGATATTTCTCAGATGAAAGAAAGCAGTTTTTGTGACATGGGAAATATGATTTTCAAAAGTTAAATTGCTGTCTAATATGACACCCAGATCTTTTATAGTAGAACTAACGCTAACTTTGTATCCCTCTAATTGTAGATCGAGTTGTGAGATCTGCTGTGTACAGGATTTAGGCCCAATAAGTAATAATTCTGTTTTGTCTGAGTTTAAGAGAAGATAATTGTTGGTCATCCAGTCTTTAACATCTTTAATACACCCAGTTAGCTTGGACAGATTAGACGTCTCGTCAGGTTTAGTTGAAATATATAATTGAGTATCATCTGCATAGCAGTGAAAGCTGATCCCATGTCTTCTAATAATGTCTCCCAGGGGTAGCATGTATATTGTAAACAGTAAAGGGCCTAAAACTGATCCTTGAGGCACCCCGTATTTTACTGGGCTGATTTGTGAAGGTTGTCCATTTATATTTACAAACTGGTAACGGTCAGATAAGTATGACTTAAACCATTGTAGGGCCTGTCCCTGGACACCTGTAGACTTTAAGCGATTAATAAGGATACCATGGTCAATGGTGTCAAATGCCGCACTAAGATCGAGTAGAACTAATAGCGAGATGCACCCTTGGTCAGCAGCTAAGAGTAAATCGTTGGTTATTTTCACTAATGCAGTTTCTGTACTGTGATGAGCTCTGAAACCTGACTGAAACACTTCAAAAACATTGTTGGTCTGCAGAAAGGAGCATAATTGAGCAGAAACAACTTTTTCTAGTATTTTAGATATAAATGGAAGGTTTGAAATAGGCCTATAATTAGCTAAGTTGCTGGGTTCCAGTTGTGGTTTCTTAATAATAGGTTTAATAACAGCTAACTTGTAAGGATTTGGAACATGGCCTAAAGATAAAGAAGAGTTGATAATGTTAAGAAGAGGTTCTCCTATAACAGGTAGCAATTCTTTCAGTAACTTTGCTGGAATTGGGTCCAATATACACGTAGCTGATTTAGAGCTATTTATAATTTTGTCTAGCTCTTCCTGTTCTATGATTTTAAAGCACTGTAGGTTATTTAGATTCAGAGGCGTGTTTACTGGATCTGAAGTATAAGGCGGTGCAGAAAGTTTAATATCTCCTATTTTCTGTCTAAAGCCTTCTATTTTATCACTGAAAAAATTCATGAAGTCATCACTACTAATTTGCGGTGGAACGTTTTGTTCCAAAGATGACCGATTATTTGTTAATTTAGCGATGGTGTTAAATAAGAATCTAGGATTGTTTTGATTATTTTCTATCAGTTGGCGGAGGTGCTCAGCCCTGGCAGATTTTAAAGCCCTCCTATAGCTGGACATACTGTCTTTGTATGCAATTCTAAAGACTTCTAAATTAGTTTTTTTCCATTTACGTTCCAGGGCACGGGTTGCTGTTTTGAGAGCGCGTATGACTATTATACCACGGTGTAGTTTTATTCTCTCTAGCCTTTTTTAGTTTGATGGGTGCCACAGTATTTAAAGTGCTAGTAAAGATGGCATCCATACTGCTGGTTACTACATCAAGGTCATTTGCGTTTGCGGGTGCATTTCGAAGTAGAGAAAGATCAGGTAAGTTATTTATAAATTCATCTTTAGTGGATGGAACAATAGTTCTACTAGGACGATATATCGGAGCGGATCTGCTAATTTCAGGTAAACACAGCTTATATAGTAAGAGGTAGTGGTCTGTAATATCATCACTTTGTGGTATAATGTCTACATCAGTGACCTCAATTCCATAAGACAGAATTAGATCTAGTGTATGCTTTAGGCGATGAGTTGGACCAATAACATTTTGCTTTATTCCTAGTGAGACCAGCAAGTCCGTAAACGCGAGCCCTAATGTGTCGTTAGCGTCATCTATGTGGATGTTAAAGTCTCCTACAATTAGTATTTTATCAGTTTTAACTAGTAAGTCAGAGATAAAATCAGAAAACTCTTTTAGAAAATTGACATAGGGTCCTGGAGGTCTATATATGGTGATTAGAGCGAGAGATAACATAGGTTTTTGCATAGTGTTTGGAAGGACAACATTAAGCGTTAGTACTTCAAAGGAGCTAAACATAAGTCCGTTTTCACACAAACAAATTGCATGCAAACGCATCAACATTTCACGGCGTAAAAATCACTACACTTAAGTTATTTTAAAAGCGCTACTTTTTACTCATGCTTTGAGTAATATTTACAACAGGTACTTTTACTCTACTTGCACTACATTTTTGGGGAAGTAATGGTACTTTTACTTGAGTATGGTTTTTTTAGTACTCCTTCGACCACTGAGCATTTAAGATTTTACCTGAAATTGTTGTCCTTGATGATTTCAAAATGACAGTTAAAAAACATACTGAGGTAAAACAAAATTAATGGCATTATACACTGAGGTCTTATAAAGTGAAACAAACTGTGCCAGAAATTGAACATTATTTATAATATTATTGACTTTAAGCATGCGGCACAGTGACTAAGTGGTTAACACTGTCGCCTCGCAGCAAGAAGGTCGCTGGTTCGAGTCCCGGCTGGGCCATTTTAATAAAGTCATTTTAAAAATTCTATTTTAAATATGATGTTCTTTCTATCATCAAGGAATCGTAAGAAAATGTATTAGTTTCAACAGAAATAATGTTTCATGAGCTACAAATCAAGGATATTAGAGTGATTTCTGGAAGATTGTGACACTGAAGATTGGAGTAATGTTTCTAATAACGTAGCACACAAATTAATTACACCTTGAATGCATTAAAGTGAATATTTTAGAGATGGTTGTCCATGCAAAACTTGCCCTTTCTTAGCAGTATTAGCATCCAAGAATACTTTAGCAATCTATTTTCGGAAAGATTCATCTTTCGAAGCTAGCAGAATGGTGTCAATAAATGTAAACAAAAGAGAAATGTTTCTGAGTGCTTCACAACATTGTTGTGCCAGGAGTGAATGCATGATCTTTATAATTTACATCTCATTTTTAGAAGTCTAAGGATTTCAAAGATTCCAGAATAAGCCCAGAGATGTCCATTTCAATCCTTCTGCAGTCTTTATAAACAGTTAGATACATTTGATGCTTTCGGCTACCAATAAAGTCTGCATTATGTTTTGTGTTTAATAAAGTATTCTGCAGAATTACGCAGCTCTTCTCCTGAAAACCGCAGAGCAAACCAAGAAAATCCATCTGGGTCTGACAATGCAAGGCATGCAGCAAGTGTACAGACGGTTTTAACAGACAGCAAATGCAGCTTGTGACAACGGTTGAGATTTACACAAAAGCCAAATTACAGCAAGCATTCATATCCTTCAGTAAATACATCCACACTGCCAAAACATAAGCCACGCTCCTGTTTCCTGAACACAAACACAGTTTAACTCTGAACCTCTGCCGCAGTGTTTCTTTCTCATTAACATCTTCAAACACCAAGACGCTGCCGCTCAAAAGTTTGAAACAGTTATGTTACTTTGAGCACTTTAAGTTTTTCTCATCAAAACATCAGTTTTCTCAAAAATAGTTTAAATATTGTGAAATATTAAAGCAAAACAGCTCTTTCCGTTGGATCATGTTTTAAAAGCAAAGATCTCAAACTCCCAACCCGCAGGCCATTTACGGCTCCCCCTCTTCCTCCCTCGGCCTGCAACTGACGTCTAAAATATAACGAGATTTGGCCCCCCAAAATATATGTTTTTGAATCACTCTCGTTGTGCTGTTGCATATAGCCACTTGTGGTTTAACCCTCACCTATTGGATGTTTAAAGTACTGCACCATATTATACTGTATTTTAGGGCAGCACGGTGGCGCAATCATCTCACAGCAAGAAGGTCACTGGTTCGAGGCCCGGCTGGGGCATTTCTGTCTGGAGTTTGCATGTTCTCCTCGTGTTTGCTCCTCTGGGTGCTCCAGTTTCCCCCTCAAGTCCAAAAACATGTGGTATAGGTGAATTGGGTAAGTTAAATTGTAAGTGTGAATGGGTGTGTATGGATGTTTCCTAGTGATGGGTTGCAGCTGCAAGGGCATCCGCTGCATAAAACATATGCTGGAAAAGTTGGCGGTTCATTCCGCTGTGGCGACCCCAAAAAGAAAATTAATGAATGAAAGTCAATAGCTGCTTTACTCACGTTATAAATATAGCTTTTAGAAGAAAAAATGCTTCTTTTAAATCATGTTTTCCACTGCAATCTCAGTTAATAAGCATCCACCTTTAAATTGCTGGAGAACGTAAGCTGAAATGGTGCCGTCCATTTCACAGTACAATACACAAGTGTGGCAGAGAAATGAAGGCATTTCGTTTTCATCTTCTGAGGCGCAAAGTAAAGAAGACCAAGGCTTTTCCTACTGCAGCAAACTCCAGTTTTCTTGTTGATATGTTGCCATCAGTTTATCAGGAAGTGGTGATTTTGTTCTCTTTGACTGGTTAGATGGAAATGGGGTTTTATTCAAAAAATGTTTTATACAAAACTCCATTTATTTGCTAAATATTTCGCAACATAGCTAATTACAACCAAAATATAGCTAATGACACAAAAACACAAAGGAAAAACTCACTTAGTCAATCTTCTTAATAGATAAAAAAAATCATAAAACAGAATGGGAAGTGACTATAAAAAAATAGCAAAAATACAGAAAATGCACCTTGTCACCAATTTAAGTCAACTGGAATAAACCTGGAAGAGATCGAGTGTTTCTTTTGTGCCACACACTAGCTATGTTTCCATCCACCTATTTTTGTGTGCATTTTGGATATGCGCATAAAAACGGTTGATGGAAACACCAAGATGCGCATAAACTTTTAAAATGCACATAAAAAACATATGTGCATAACTGAGTAGGATAAACTTTTTATTATATAAAAAATGCGCATAAACTGTTATGGCAACACTTTTACCGAACAATATCCAGTATGCGCTTTAAAAAAGGTCATGTGATTTTGTTATAAGAGATCATGTTATGATAAAAATGTGTGTAAATGGACAAACCAGCAGGCTGAGCACATTGTTAAACATCTGAAGTGTTGTTTTGGTCATTCTAAAACGCCTTAACCATCTCAGTATGAGTGTTATTATTTAATAATGACATCCAGAACTGTCAAGAGTGTCTGTTCTCCACGTCTCACACCTTCAAACGCCTTCAACGCATTGCGTGTTGGCATTTGTCTTCTGAGGCGCAAGTCATTTATTAAACTAGAAAAGCAAAGTTGGTATACAAACTTTCTGGTGGCTTGAGAAAGCCTAGTCTGAAAATTTTAAGTAGTTTTAAAGTTTAAATAATTGAAGTAGTTTTTAAGAAGTTTGAAACAGTTGGCATAGATAACCACATACAGTACATGTTAGCATGTTTCTAGTATGGATTGGCGGATAGGATATATGGTTGCTATGGTGTTCTGAGTGGTTGCTAGGTGGGAATTCAGATAGTTTGGAGTTTTGGAGTTAGTTTGGGGGTTGTAGTATGAACGCTCTAGGATGAGATGCATTCATAAAATAGTCTAAGAAGAAGAAGACGACGGTAGAATAATAAGTGTATGTAGTATAACAGTATGTTGGCTTTCTCAAGCCACCATAATAAAGAAAAGATTGACGCAGCTTCTCCTAATTAGCAAATTACGTTTTTACTTTTGATATTTGGTGCCAGTTCATCAGGAAGTGACGATTTTGTTCTCTTTGACTCAATGGATGGAAACTCTGCTTTATTTGCGCGTCTTTTATGGGATAATGCAATTTTGTGCATAAATTTGCATCTTTTGATGGAAATTGTTAGCAATTGACCCTTCGCTAAGCCCCGCTCTCCTTAGTTACTGTTGCTAAGCCTGTCAAGCTTTCGAGCCTAGAACATCTAGTACAATATGTATGCGCTGGTGTCAGACATTGCCAGGGATATAATTATTCATTTTGGCAAACAGGTGAGATATTTCAGAAAGCCAGACAAAAAAGGACTGCAGTATGCATTATAGGGGTATATTCATGACATAATACGCAACCAATTAGAAAATAATTTAATCAAAATTGAAGCTAAAGCCTAGCCACCTCATACGCTGACCATTCAACAGCTCACTTCATGCACAGCAGGAGAGGTGAAGTTTACGAAAATAATCAAATAATAACAAATTAAACCGTGATTTCTCTTCTTTAGCCAAAAAGCCTGATCGACTAATTGTTGTGCAATGAAATATAGCGTTACTAACCGACAAGGAAACATGCATAGACAGTGCTTCTACATAATTAATGCATAGAAAAAACAGCAAGAAAGGCGAAACTGATGGATTTGTGCCAAATAATAGCACCATTGACCCATAACAATGTACAGTACCTATAACTGTCAGTATGTTTGTGTGCTTTTTATACTGTTCCTATTTTAATTTGCAGTTCAGTGGAAAATATAAATAAATTGAAATGTAAATCAAAGTATAAATAGCAGAAGTGAACAGATAGATTTTCCCTACCATCAAATATTAATCTGACATCAAATATAAAAACAGATACTAGCCCGGTATAACGTAGTCACCAATGACTAAATCTCCAAAAGACAGACGAAAACATTGGTGAATTGTAGCTCTGACATGGACATGAGGGTTATAAATTACTGAAGAACAGCTGCGGGTGAAGTAAAGTGATCACAAGTGCTCAGATTGTAATCATGTCTCAGTTTTGTTCTGTTAATATGTAATTCAAATATTCGTAGCTTAAAACAGAAGAAACAATGACTGGATTGGGCTGCTTTTACGGCCCCTTGATCTACGCTGGCATTCTCACCTTGGGTTTTAGGCTTTGGAAAGGGAAAAAAAATTCCACCACCCTATCCAAACTTTTAAGATACCGGGTATCAGATTCCATATGCACAATCCATATGCTTAACGCTTGTTTCCCTTGCTCAAAAGCTTGACAGACCGCCTGCGCATAGCTACAGTTGCTAAACCAAGATTGGTGTGTGGCAGTTTTCAATTGTGTTTATGTGTTGAAAAAAATCTCTCTGTAAAAACATCACTTTGGAAATATGTGAAAAGGATTAAAAGTTTCACTCAAGGGCTAATAAATTTGCCTTCGACTGTATAATGAAGTTCGAGTGACTCCTTTACAGATCATTGCCTTTCTCCGTCAAAGAGAATCTTCTCATGCTGGAGATACGCTCATGTGTGGAAAAGGGAATATTATATATATCAGGGTAATTCAAGCAGCCAAAAAAACTCCCCACAAGTGAAACCTGCAGAATTTAGTTGAGTCTTGGGTCTAAAATCCCATATCACCACAAATAGTTTGAAAGGGTTTCAAGAAAAAAGCCTGTACTCTGATGTAAATACAAGCATCTTCAGTTTTAGACTTTTTCCACAGCTTTCTTTGCTCATATTTACCAAGGGTGTCAATGTTAGTGGAGGGCACGGTGTGTCAATTATTTATGAATTAGCATTAATTAACACAGATCATTTGCTATGTAGGCCAGAATCTTTGATGTCTTGTGAAGTCAGATGTTGTGTAAATGCTGCATGTTTGATTAATATGTAGCATGTATTGGCCTGCAGATTAGTGATGTGAAGCGTGCTGGATTAAAGCGCCTCTTCATTGTAAATGTGTTTGTGTATCTGTGTGAGAGCGACGGTGCTTAAGCATATGAAATTGGCCTTGGGAAATGTTGATATTTAATGACGTTCCTTCACACTCCAGATATCTGTTCCATCGCTTTGGCTGTGCAGATCATGAGCATGAACGAAGACTGATGCACGTTATTATGTTTCCAAAACATTCATTCATTCATTTTCTTTTCGACTTAGTCCATTTATTCAGGGGTTGCCACAGCGGAATGAACTGCCAACTTATTCAGCATATGTTTTACGCAGCGGATGCCCTTCCAGCTGAAACCCATCACTGGGAAACACCCATACACTCTGACATTCACACACATACAGTACACTAAGGCCAATGTAGCTTGCCCAATTGCTTCCCAAACATCAGACTATAAATGTGTAACTACAGTTTCAACGCAGGGAAATTTGATTACTTTTTAGCAATAGACTTATTTAAATGAATTTTTATTTATAAACATTTTGGAAAGTGAAATTAGCATTATTTATTAGTACTATTCAAACATGTTTGTACTGTTATTTTTACATTAAATTAACTTCGCACAATCGATTTACAGCAAGAAGGTCGCTGGTTCGAGCTTCGGCTGGGTCAGTTGGCGTTTCTGTGTGGAGATTGCATGTTCTCCCCATGTTCACGTGGGTTTCTTCCGGGTGCTCCGGTTTCCCCCACAGTCCAAGGACATGCACTATAGGTGAATTGGCGAAGCTAAATTGTCTGTAGTGTTTGTGTGTGAATGAGTGTGTATGGATGATTACCAGTGAGGGGTTGCAGCTAGAAGGGCATCCGCTGTGTAAAACATATGCTGGGTAGGCTGGCGGTTCATTCCACTGTGGCGACCCCAGATTAATAAAGGGACTAAGCCGAAAAGAAAATGAATGAATGAGCTTTATTTTATACTTTTTCCAGACTAAATTTCCAGATTAATTTTATTAGTGTTTAAATATTCTAATATTTCTATAAACATTTACACATATTTATTGCTATATAATTATATAAAGCTCTTCTAAAATATATATCACGTTTAGTTTTAGTATTATTATTCATTCATTTTCATTTCAGCTTAGTGCCTGTATTATTATTATTATTATTATTTGTAATTATAACAGTTATTGGCCAAATTGTCCGGTTTATTAAAAAACTATATAAACACAGTTGGTGAAATAAGTATTGAATATGTTACTGTTTTTCTCAGAAAAACATGTTTCTAAAGGTGCTGTTGACTTGAAAATTTCACCAAATGTTGATAACCAAATAAATACATATATAAACAAATCTAATTAGTTTACAAATGAACTTAAATGTAATAAAATGAAATGACACAAGGGGAAAGTATTGAACACATGAAGAAAGGGAGGTGTAGAAAGGTAGTGAAAGCCCAGAAAGCAGCTAAAATTTCTCAGTAGTTCTTCTGCAACTCTCTGGCCTTTGTCAATGTAAATGAATATTAGCTCCTTCAGTCCAACATCTGCGTTAGCAGGATGATGAAGATAAAACCAGGGTGAACATTTTAGAAAGACGATGATCCAAAACACAGCCAAGGAAACTCTCAAATGCTTTCAGAGAAAGAAAATCAAGCTGAAGAATGGCCCAGCCAATCACTTGACTTTAATCCAATAGAAAATACAAAATAAAGATCAGGTTTGAATAGATGAAACTCACAGAACCATTTACACTCCATTTTTACACTCTATTGAAGTCTGAGACCTCAATAGAGAAAATCACACCTGAGCAATTCTTGTGACTTCATTCTCCATATGAGAGGTGTCTTTGAGCTTCCACATATATATTTATAAACCTTTATATATGTTATAGTTTCACTGAATATCATTCATTCATTCATTTTCTTTTCTGCTTATAGTCAATTTATTAACCTAGGGTTGCCAAAGCTGAATGAACCACCAACTTATCCAGCATATGTTTTACACAGCGGATGCCCTTCCAGCTACAACCCATCACTGGGAAACACCCATACACTCTAATTCACACACATACACTAAGGTCAATTTAGCTTACCCAATTCACCTATACCACATGTCTTTGGACTGTGGGAGAAAGCGGAGCACCCGGAGGAAACCCATGCCAACATGGGCAGAACATACAAACTCCACACAGAAATGTCAACTGACCCAGCCCAAGCTCGAACCAGCGACCTTCTTGCTGTGAGGCGATTGTGCTACCCACTGCGCCACCGTGACGCCCTACTGAATATCATACTAACAGTATTTAGCTTTAAAAAAGAAAAAAATGTTGATCTTTTCTAATTACTTTCTTTTACTTTACTTTCTGGACGCTGTGTAATACCTGAAGTAAAGTTTTGTCGGTGCGTGTTGATATTGCATGCTGATGCTGTTTAGATTCCCCACTGACTCCATCTCAGCTGGACCTCACAGTGATGGCAGACGCTAATTAAAGCAGAATACATTACCTATAATGAGTAAGAAACTCTTCGTGTGTGTGTTTGTTTTGTCAAGGAGGCTTTATACAGCATGCATAAATGTAAAATGTAAAGTTTTTGAAGAGTGTTTGACTGTTTAAAGATGTGTATAAGGACAATCGTTGTAATAAACAATTGTGCTCCAAAGTTTGGAATAATTACCCCTTTTTTTTCTTGACAAATAGGTCTCACTTTATTTTAATGGTCTGTTTGTTCAATTTAGGTTACTTTGCATCTACATGCCAACTAATTCTCATTAGATTATATGTAGACTGTTAGGTTGGGGTTAGGGTTAGGGTTAGTTGACATATACTTGCAAAGTTTCTTATAGTCAGTTAAATGTCTGTTTAGCAGCATTATCAACAGATATTAAGCCGATAGTCTACTAATACTCAATCTGACCATCAAAATAAAGTGTTACCAAAAAATGTCTTTTTTATTTCAATTTAAATTTACTACTGTATAATTGAAACAATTCCGGTTAGCTTACTGTATTCAAAGCAGTTGTAAATTATTCCTCAAACACACAGCTTTAGCCTCATTACTTCAGTATTACTCCAAACACTGTGTTTGTGTTTAGCCGCAGTTCCATGTGTTCTGCTTATTATTTACAGTTGATCGCAAACATATTAGCCCCATGTGAATTTTTTATTCTTTTTCAAATATTTCCCAACCAGTGGACTTTAAAAAAAAGCAATAGATTACAAATTACAGAGTACTACTGGAAAATTGTAATCTGATTACATGACTAATTACTTAATGTAAAAAGTAATCAGATTACTAATTACTTTACTTTGAAGTTACTTTTAAAACATATATAAGAACTACAAAATAAACTGCTGCTCTTAAAAATACCCCAACATATAACCCAACAATTGGTTATTATAGCACCTTGCCAACTATATATATATATATATATATATATATATATATATATATATATATATATATATATATATATATATATATATATATATATATATATATATATATATAGTTAAAGTCAGAATTATTAGCCCCCTTGTTTATTTATCTTTCCCCAATTTCTGTCTAAGGGAGAGAAGATTTTTTTTTCAACACATTTCTAAACACAATAGTTTTAATAACTCATTTCTAATAACTGATTTATTTTATTGTGTAATGATTGTTTGTTCTGTAGACTACCGAAAAAACATATAGCTTAAAGTGGCTAATTATTTTGACCTTAAAATGTTTTAAAAAAAATTAAAGACTGCTTTTATTGAAGCCAAAATAAAATAAATTAGACTTTATCCAGAAGAAAAAATATTATCAGACATACTGTGAAAATGTCCTTGCTCTGTTAAACATCATTTGGAAAATATTTAAAAAAGAAAAAAATAAATCAAAGGGGGTCTAATAATTCTGACTTCAACTGTATATATATATATATGTGTGTTTTTTTATCCATTAAATATAGATCGGCTATGAAGCATGCATTTATATCATCAGTAATTAAGAGTGCTGGTGAAACGAATACATGACACCGAGAGGTAATTTGATAAAAAAATTAACAACAATATTATTGCATCATAGCTTAAATAAACGTTATAACTCAAAAACAACATTACGTGTGCATATTAATACTGCTGTTCTGTGTCAGATAAATCAGTTGACTGTTGAAATTCAAAATTTTTAACCCAACTGGTTGAGTTATTAATAAATAACCCAATAAAGGTTAAAAATAACCCAATAAAGCATGAAATATTTTTAACTAATATTTAATATCTTTCAGTAACATATATATGCTTATGGGGCCGATTTGTGAATGGCCCCATAAGCAGCTACGCTTTTGACGCTATTATGAACTTGTACTATACAGTACTATACAGAACTTGAGGAAAAACTATACAGGGGGCGAATAATAATTTAGGAGGGCTAATAATTCTGACTTCAACTGTATATCATCTTTACACATATTTTTTTAAGAGTGTCAATATTAGTGGAGGGCAATATATTGTAAGTACTGAAAACAAGAGAACTGCAAAAGACAACATCACGCTCTAATCAGCACCAGTCCAAAACACAACAGTGTTGTGAGGAAAAAGATGGCAGAAGCTTCAGTTTCTCTCTAATGATATATGGCCGAGCTTTAGCTCTCTGTGCAAAGGGAATCCTTGGTGGTCTGATCAGAGACGATCTTTGGTCTTGCACAATCTGCACTTTGTATGTCATGCCTTCTGTTTTTTTTCCCCCACTCTTGTTCCAGGATAAACTCTATATCAATGGCTGCCAAGTTCAAAAATAGCTGCACGCTGTGGAAAGACGTGCAAATTTATGCAGCCTTCTCAAAGTTGGCAGTGAAAAGACCTGACACTTTTACTCAGAGCCAATGTGCAGTTTAATCTTCTAGGATGAGCACATAACCACACCACTAACCGCATACAGAAGGAAAAAAAAGGATAAAAAACAGCCAAATTTACGCCCAAATAATGACAGACTCTCACAAGTAATTACATACTTCATCCACAACACAAGCTGCTTTTTGAATATAGAGACATCTTCAGCAAAGTCAACACTTAAAATATGTTTTATGGAGCATTTTTATACAGAAAGTGTCTTTTTTGTTTTATTTGATCCTGTTTGCAGTGGACATTTAGGACCACAGTTAATGAACATCATTATTACATGGGCAGAGATGCACAAAACTATATCAGAGGAATAGCACCCGGGGTTCATCTACCTCATTATTTTGGTTAGTCATCATGATAATGTAATTTATAGAATTCAATAAGATGGGAAAATAACATTGTTAAAGTACTGTGTAAAAATGTGTCACCAAGAACATATAGAACACAGGTGTCAAACTCAGTTCCTGGAGGGCTTCAGCTCTGCACAGTAGAGATGCGCAGATCAGCTAAAATGACACCTGAATCCGCGGCTTCATACTAATCATCTGCCCTCCACCTGCCCGCACATATTCTTTATCTGATATTCAATTTAAGTCAGAATTATTAGCCCCCCTTTGAATTTTATTTTAAATATTTCCCAAGTGGTGTTTAACAGAGCAAGGAAATTTTTACAGTATGTCTTCTGGAGAAAGTCTTATTTGTTTTATTTCGGCTAGAATAAAAGCAGTTTTTGATTTTTTAAAATCCATTTAAGGTAAAAATTATTAGCCCCTTTAAGCTATATTTTTTTCGATAGCCTACAGAACAAACCATCGTTATACAATAACATGCCTAATTACCCTAACCTGCCTAGTTAACCTAGTTAACCTAATCAAGCCTTTAAATGTCACTTTAAGCTGTATAGAAGTGTCTTGAAAAATATCAAGTCAAATATTATTTACTGTCATCAGGGTTTGTTGCATGTTTCCCCGTGATGCTGTCAGGGTCGATACAGCAAAGCTGTTTGTTTGCAGCAAGCATTTTTGTCAGGAGAGCTGTACGAGAATTGGAGAATGGCGTGTGACGCTTTGCGCCGGATAGCCAATAGAAAAAAAGAACTTCAAGACAAAAATATCATTTCAGACTCAAAGCTTTATAGTCAGCTTCCTTCAGCTTCACAAGAATTACAATACAAAACACAAAATAAAAGTAAACAATATGTAAAAGTGTAGCATTTTGAGGGGAAGAGCAGCGCACACATCACCTATATCCGTGCTGCTGTGTTCGCATATGTTTAAAATCCTCCAGATTACCGGCAGGGCTAATGGTTGGAATAGACAGGGCAAGAGACCTGCTGCACTGCTTTAGGCTATCCACTGTGTCTGCATTCAGACCCTGGGATTGAGGAAAAGAGAAGTCTCATTTATAGTGTTTATATAAACATGATTATCTTTATAATGATATAAATTGTGGTTATTTGTATTTGAAATTATGAATAACAAATGTAGCTGGACATTAAATTACTGTTTATTTCTTTGCATTTTGACTTCGTAAACTATAAAATCATGCATCTCTTCATGGTTTGTGTCTGATTTTGAGAGCCAAATGACAACAGTTGTTTGTTCCCCTCTTTCTCCACTGCTCTGCTGGCCACGCCCACTCCTCCCTCTGCTCTCAGAGCTCCACACCCATTATGATGCATTTTTTTTTTTTAAATTCTGAGGTAGACTTGAACTGAAAGAGGGGGGTTTCATGACCCTTTAACATGTTTATCACTCGCATTGACACTTCATCCACGTCTGATGTGAACACACCAAAAATGTACAATACTATATAAATAACATTTGGAGATTTTTAATGAAAAATGTATTAAATTAAGTTGCATTCAATTATATTTATACTATTTAATAGAAAATAGCACTGAAACATCAATATTGTGAAATACTATCATAAAACATTTTCAAAAATCATACAGATGCAAACTTGAAGGAGCAGTGTACAGTATATGTCAGTATATAAAATTATTTAAAGAAAATTAGCCGGGCAAACACAAAATTGCTTTCCGAAAGGATCTTATTGTTTTAAGCTCCAGCATTTCTCACATGCTTTTACAGAATATTTCATTCTAGTTTTCTCCCTAGTTAATAAAATCACCTTTCTGTGCTGCTTTTTAATGCGGACATCAAATAAATCCGCATATATTGTGAGGTGTGAACAAACCCTATCAGACTCCAAATCTCTTCTTCTTCTCCTCACAGTTCAAACATGCCACATACAAAATGGCCAGTCACATCCACACGCACCGCTGCTTCATGGTGACTGTCGGAAGCTGTGTGCCATCTGTAGTTTGAGTCTAATCATAAGTGTGTAAATCAAACAAGCGTATGTGCAGCGGCGTCTGTCACCAGAAGCAGGATAATCATGAGAGAGTCCTGCTGGATCAACAGACCCTATAGCCTGTCTCCATTTACCAATCACATCACCACACACTCCAACATTCAGATTTCTCATTGTTTAGGGATTTCACACCTGGGATGAATTTCCCAAACCATTATTTGTCAACTATGGATTCAAGTTTTGTCATTAACAATATAGCAATATTGCAATTCAAAATTTTCCCAATAAAGGTGCATCACAAATCGCATTTCTCCATATCTTTAGAAGAAAAAAAAAACATTGAGCATTTCTGAAGTGTGCTTCACACAGGTGAGTGGGTTTGACAAACCACCTGTAGAAAAACTCCTCACTCTATATGCACCAGACACTTTACTTATACTCCATCATATAAGGACTCAACAAGGAAAACAAGGGTTACTTTACCTTATATACCTCGTTTGCACCATATTGTTCTGTCTTATGTAAAAGTAATTGTAAAGTTACGTCAAAGACTATGGAATACCCGAGACCTGTCACTCATTTAGATTTGAATTCGGAAAAGTGTAACGGTCAATATGGCGAATAAAGCCCCGCCTACTAGTACAGGAGCCAATCATCGATAGCTATAGGCTGAGATTTCTCCTGGGGGAAGCTTGGACCAAACGTGTGCTTTTATAACAGTTTGGTGGTCAACAAACACACTGGAATATCAGCGAATACTTGCTTCACAGACATAGGAAATATATCCAAATAAAGCTTGAAGTCTGTACTTTTAAATGAACCATGTGCACTTGATAACCAAGGTCCTGACTCTCTGTGGTTATTAAAAATCCATTGGCACATCTCGTAAAAAAGTAGGGGTGTAACTTCGGTGTCCTTGCCAAATTCCCTCCATTGAACCATTGACCAATCATGGTCTCTCAATCATCCCCATCCACCGAATTGGCTCTATCACTGTCTCTCCACTCCACCAATAGCTGGAGCGTGTTGAGAGCACTGGTGCCGGTGTGCTGTGGCTGCCGTTGCATCATCCAAGTGGATGCTACACACTGGTGGTGGTGTGGAGAGACCCACTTCTGATTATGAAGCAATCCCCTCATGATTGTGAGGCACTTTGGGGGTATGGGCATAAACAATAAATGCGCTATATAAATACACATTACAATTCAAATGACAAATGTGGGGCAATTACTGACTTTATCAACTTCTAATCATCTTGTTTTATCCCGTCCCTTTTTACAGCGAAGTATGACAGAATTTCGTATGCTCAAAGTCTGGTGTGATCGCAGCTTTACCAAGTATACTCGAAACTTCCAGGCAGGTGTGCTGAGGGAAGTTGGAGCTAAAATCTGCAGGGACAGGGATTGGTGGCCCCTGCTTGAAACTATTAAACAGGTGTGAGTTGGAGCTGATCGGAGCTAAACTCTCAGAGCTGTGCACCTTCAGGAATTGAGTTTGAGACCATTGTTCTAGTATGACCAGTAAGAGCTTGGCTAGTTTGTTCAGGTGTGTCTAATTGGAGTTAGAGCTAAACTCTGCTGGACAGTGTCCCTCCAGGAATGAGTTTGGGCACCCCTGGTATTGTGGACAGTGGATGGTCATTAGCATTATGCCACCAGTCTTGTTTCACTCCCATGGCTCTCACACTCCCCACTCGCTACTAGCAGAATCCATGCATTTTACACTCAAAAAAATTTACATTTGCTGTCTGTTCAAAGTACGTATATAAAATGAGCTGAAACAACACAATACTGATTTTTTTTTGGGGGGGGGGGACTTAACCCATTTAAGTTCATAGTTGGAATTTTTCCTTTAGAAGTAATTTTCTACGTGTTATCCATGTTTAACATCTAAATATCATGCAAGCAAACAACCAGATAAAATATTTCAAGAAAGAGAACAGGAATTGATTGAAATTCTGTCAAGTTCGACTTTCTACCCTAATTCCAGGATGCAAAACGGAGACAAACCCTCGCAAATAAAAGCAATTTTCAATTTACTAAAAGTTTTTTTTTTTGGTTCACAAATATATATCAACAGAATCATGAGGGTCTCTTGATTCATCCAAACGAAACAAATCTTTCAATAAATCTATAGTTTTTTTTTTTTTTAAGTTTATGTGCAACTAGTTGGCGGTGGGCAAATACCTTGAAAGTACATAACTCATTGGAAATTAGGGAATAATGTGTTAATAAGTTAATAAATAAAGGTCATTGGTCTTGTTTAATGTTTTTTGCTTTCATAATACCCTATCTAAAAATAACTTAACTATTTAACTGACATCTTTATTTTAAAGTAGACTTTTTTTGATACATAATTTGACACAACAAAATCCTCAGAGTAAAATTAACTCCTCTTACTGGGCCCTCTCCCACAAAGAAAGTTAAAGTAACACTGGAGCAGAGATAAAGTGCTGAGTGAACAGAGAATAATGAACTGCTGCTGATAAAAAGCAGAATCACTGAAGAAAAACACCAAACTTAAACTGAATTCAGTCACAATCTTAGGCCCTGCTGTATACACAAACATAGATATTATCCAAATTGCAGCTTTTTCTACATAGTAGAACTGTTTATCCACACAAAAACACAAATTCTGTAACCCAGATGTTTGAATCTCTTGTCAATAGTGTCAGGGTCTGTGATTTTTTAGAAAATGCAGAAAAAAACTTTTTCGTTTACAAAAATAACATGTGGACACAAAAATAACATGTGGACCTTTGAGGAACTCAACTGAAAACTCATTCAATCTCTCATTAGGATCATTAGACAACTCCACAAACAGCATGAGCAGCTTCACTTATTCTTTAACTTGTTTGACCATTTCTGTCATGGTAAGATTAACTAGAAATACTGGTTTTGTTAGACCTCACCATTGTGGAGAGCAGTATTTACTTTACTTGGGTTCTTTGAGTAATGAGTTTTTGTAATTTTTTCTTTGACTGCTGTAATTCTGCAGTGGGGGTTCATATCGAATGGTTTTCTAGTTTTAAACATCACAAATGTGTTTTGGAATATGAATTAATCTGTTGACAGCAGTTGTTTTGAGTTAGAATGCCAAATGTTCTTATCCTATGCAAATTTTACATTGAAGGGTTCTAACAACATATTTGCCCACCAGCAACTATAGTTGCCGCATATTCAAATACAGTTTTCTAAAAAAAAAAAAAAACCTGAAAAAAATAAATGCAAAACATGTTCATATAGGACACTATTAACAAGGCTACATGCATGAAACCATTTAGAAAAATTTGGGCACAAATGGGTTAATTGTTTTATGTTCAATCCACTTAAATTTGTAAAAACTAATAGGTTAAATTAATTCCTTCCTGTTGTTCCAACAACATCGTGTGGAACCCAACACTTTTTACAGTGTAAACCACTGCGCTTTCACCAATGAGAGTTCACCTGTGTGGGACAAATTTTGCCTTGTGAAAATTAACCGAACCAAGAAAAAAGAATAAAACAAAGCAAACAATCCACAGGTGTGAAAACGCCTTTATCAGATGAGGATAAACATGAACTGGCACACAGAAAGGCTGTTTGAACACTTGTGAACTGCTTTGCTACCTGAACCCAGTCCAATTACATGTCACTGAACACCCACTCGCTGAACAATGGCCATTACACAATTATTTCAGCTTTACAAACACACTCCAATGAAGCTCTGCACACAAACAAATCAACAACAAGCCATTTATGCTGCAGTGTTTATGTGAACATTTGGAAGCCCTCAGAGGAAGTTGTTTTAAGTCATTTCCTGAGAGCTTGTACATGCTGCTATAAGCTCTGTTTGTTCCGGCTCTTTGTCTCGTTCTCTGGAGAATTGAGCTTTTGCTGCCTTGAAAGGCGGGGTAAAATCTGGTCTAATGAAACATAAGTAGACATTGTTTTTAATCAGATCAGTAGTTGGGGCATGTAGAACTTGACTTATAACATTAAAAAATCTGATGCAAATGTAGTGCTGCAAAAGTCACAATGCTTAAAAATGCCACCTTAACCCATTATAGGGTACTGAAACATTCAGTGGAGAAGCCCATTTTATGACTGAATTGTAATCAATGTCAGTGAAGTTAACATATATGCTTTTTCACCCAGCTTTTCAGGGTCCGGATTCACCTCCATTTCATATTTTAAGAGCTCTACTAATTGTGTGTAAGGAATTAAAAGAGTGGATTTACAACCTTGATAAATGCATTGTAAATTTATATGTTTCTTAAATGCCTTTTCCGACATTAAAAGGCAATATTTCCTAATAATGTTTCGTATCTTTGAGTACCCCATGATAAAGGCTTAAAGTGTCTTTTTTATTTGCTATACACTTAATTCATTGTAAATTTCATAAATAATTATCAAAAAAACACTACATTTATTTTAACTATAAGACTGAAATAGTATTTTCTTATAAAACTTATTAATCTTTGTTTTATCTTTTAACTATTTTTAAAACATACACTCACTGGCCCTTTTATCAGGTACACTTTAGTAGTATCGGGTTGGGCACCCGTTTGCCTTCAGAACTGCCTTAATCCTTCATGCCATAGATTTAACACTGGAAATATTCCACAGAGATTTTGGTCCATATTGACATGATAGCATCACGCAGTTGCTGCACATCCATGATGCGAATCTCACCTTCCACCACATCCCAAAGGTGCTCTATTGGATTCAGACATGGTGACTGTGGAGGCCATTTGAGTACAGTGAACTCATTGACATGTTCTAGAAACCAGTCTGAGATGATTCGCGCTTTATGACATGGTGCGTTATTCTGCTGGAAATAGCCATCGGAAGATGGTCACACTGTGGTCATAAAAGGATGGGCATGGTCAGCATTGATACTCAAGTAGACTGTGGTGTTGACATGATGCTCAGGTGGTACTAATGGGCCCAAAGTGTGCCAAGAAAATATTCCCCACACCATTACACCACCACCACCAGCTTGAACCATTAATACAATGCAGGATGGATCCATGCTTTCATGTTGTAGACAGCAAATTCTGACCCTACCATGCAAATGCAGAAATTGAGACTCATCAGACCAGGCAATGTTTTTCCAATCTTCTATTGTCCAATTTTGGTGAGCCTGTGTGAATTGTAGCCTCAGTTTCCTGTTCTTAGCTCACAGGAGTGACACCTGCTTTGGTCTTCTGCTGCTGTAGCTCATCTGCCTCAAGGTTGGACGTGTTGTGTGTTCAGAGGTGCTCGACTGCATACTTCGGTTGTAACGAGTGGTTATTTGAGTTACTGTTGCCTTTCTATCAGCTCGAACCATATTTCCTCTTTTTTCAGACCATTCTCTGTAAACCCTAGAGATGCTTGTGCGTGAAATTCCCAGTAGATCAGCAGTTTCTACATTACTCAGACCAGCCCGTCTGGCACCATCAACCATGCCACGTTCAAAGTTACTTAAATCATCTTTCTTCCCCATTCTGATGCTCAGTTTGAACTGCAGCAGATTGTCTTGACCATGTCTCCATGCCTAAATGCATTAAGCTGATGCCATGTCATTGGCTGATTAGAAATTTGCGTTAACGAGCAGTTGGACAGGTGTACCTAATAAAGTGGCCGGTGAGTTTATCTTGAATTGAATTCATCAATTGAATACGTAACAATAAAAATGTAATTTTGTTTTCATACATAAAAAATGTAGTGACATTTAAATATTAAATAAAAAAATAATCATAATAAATACACTTTTAAATTGCGTTTACAGTACAGTGAGTGATCTTTGCATTTAATTCATCCATTCATTTTCTTTTCGGCTTAGTCCCTTTATTAATCTAGGGTTGCCACAGCGGAATGAACCGCCAACTTATCCAGCATATGTTTTACGCAGCGGATGCCCTTCCAGCTGCAACCCATCACTGGCAAACACCTATACACAGTCATCCACTATTTTAGCTCACCCAATTCACCTCTACCACATGTCTTTGGACTTATGGGGGAAACCGGAGCACCCAGAGAACTGACCTAGCCTAGGCTTGAACCAGCGACCTTCTTGCTGTGAGGCAACAGCACTACCTACTGTGCCACTGCGTCGCCGGCTTTGGATTAAATTTAAATATTAAATAAAATATTAATAAATAATCTTTTCAAATGCATTTTACAGTACAGTAAGTGATTTTTGGAATTAATTTAAATGAAGAAACAATTAGTAAAATGATTAAACATAATTAAATAAGCATTTGCAATATCAATAAATACATATTTTTAGAGTACAGAAAAATAAAATAAATCCATTTAATTAAAAAGGAATCTGTTGAATAAAACCCTACAAAAACCTTCCGGATAAGCAGTGCATACAGTATATCTGATAATTTAATATACATAAACAGATATTTTATAAGCGCATATCCTCCATTCTAAATCAGATGCTGCAATTTATTAGCACCTAAATGAATGTCAAACCGCATTAATCACGTCACGTCACTCTGATTCATCTTGACATGTTTACAGTCTGTTTACTTTTTAGAAGACTAATGACACCAATATCGCAAACCGCACCCGGAAAGCTGGGATTCTGGGGGTTTCTGATTAGAAAAAGAGAAGCAGGAGAGAGAGAAAGGGAATATATGTGGGGAACTGCTTCTCTTATGTTTGCCCAGAGCTACTGGCTTAATCTAATGTCACAGAGTCACACAGTTGTTTATTGATCATAAAAGGGAAGTGTGTTATTTCAGGCCACAAGTGACTACACATACACATCCACACACTCACACAAAATCAATGTCTTCCACTGTAACATGCAGTAGTGAATGTTAGTCTGCTTGAACGCCTCTCGCTGTGCTGTGTGCATGGAAGCCGGTTCATGGAAACTAACACAATAAGCCATTTCCTTTGAAGATTATGAATGGTTTGACATGCAGGTTAAGTGTTTTGGGGGCGACTTGCTGAGCCCAAGGCTTGTTTTCATGTGTACCGCTCTGTTAAAATGCTCTATTGTGATACCAACATGGTTTGTCAGTAAGAAAACTGTCTGAAACACTGAGAGGAATGTTTCATATATGGTATGCATTTTAAAATGGCATGGTTATGATAGAGCGTAATAGTTCCTCCTTGAACTGTTATTTCTGCTTATTCGCAAATGCGTTATACATTTGCTGGATGTCAAGTTTGTGAAATGCAGACACATTTATAGTGCAAATATCTCCCTGTGAATTGAATTGATAGAGATGGATCACGCCAAACGCATTTGGAATGTTTGAATGTCATTGCATTACATTCAGAATATTAAACCAAATAGCAAATAAATAAATAAATAATGCATCCACATAAAAATGGAGGGAAAGGCATTTGCAAGCAAATGGAAAGCAATAAATAAATGAATATTAAATTTGTGTCTCATACAACAGATGAATTATTGTCATTTTGAGTAAAAATAAAACGACAACAAAAAACATCCTTTAAAGTGGGACAAAATATCAATGTATTAATTATATTAAAAACCTCTTAGCTAACGTCAGGACGTGGACGCACTGGGGTGCTGTTTGTGCATCAAAAAGAACACAAGTAACATTTACAAACTATACATCAGTCTAAGGCAGACATGGGCAAACTCGATCCTGGAGGGCCGGTGTCCCTGCAGAGTTTTGCTCCAACACTAATCAAACACACCTGAACACAGCTACAAGCAGGTGTGTTTGATTAGGGTTGGTGCAAAACTATGCAGGGACACCGGCCCTCCAGGATCGAGTTTGCCCATCCCTGGTCTAAAGCTACAATCCTCAAGCAGCCATTGTAGCTAGTTGTTTTTCAATGGGAAGTTTATATAGAATGTATATATTATAAAGTTGATAAAGAAGCATAAAAATTAACTCATAAAACAATAGAAGTATACTGCTCAAAAGGTTTTTATTTGCTCAAAAATCCCATTTGGTTTGACATTTTGGAAGCTACTGTAGAAATGTGGGATATTTATAACCCTATGAGATTAATTATTAAATACAAACTACACAATTTGAACTAACTGTAATATTTGTTCATGGTTTTCTCGCTTTTTACCTTTTTATTAAAATTGGTTTAATACCTTTCCGTAACACCATGATCTTAAGTTATTTTGTTAGATTAGTTCTTTTTTAGTTAGTTATTGGTGTTGTTAGTTAGTTCTTTGTTAGTTTGGTATCTTATTATATATCGTGCCATAAAAAAAAAAAAAAAAAAAAAAAAAAAAAAAAATATATATATATATATATATATATATATATATATATATATATATATATATATATATATATGTGGGGAACTGCTTCTCTTATGTTTGCCCAGAGCTACTGGCAGTTACACAGTTGTTTATATATATATATATATATATATATATATATATATATATATATATATATATATATATATATATATATATATATATATATATATATATATATATATATATATATACATACAGTACACACATACACACACTGTAGAAGTCAGAATAATTAGCCCCCCTTTTTAAATATTTCCCAAATGATGTTTAACAGAGCAAGGACATTTTCACAGTATGTCTGATAATATTTTTTCTTCTGGAGAAAGTCTTATTTGTTTTATTTCGACTAGAATAAAAGCAGTTTTTAATTTTTTAAAAGCCGTTTTATGTTCAAAATTATTAGCCCCTTTAGGCTGAATTTTTTCGATAGTCTACAGAACAAACTATCATTATACAATAACTTGCCTAATTACCCTAACCTGCCTAGTTAACCTAATTAACCTAGGTAAGCCTTTAAATGTCACTTTAAGCTGTATAGAAGTGTCTTGAAAAATATCTAGTAAAATATTATTTACTGTCATCATGGCAAAGATAAAATAAATCAGTTATTAGAAATGAGTTATTAAAACTATTATGTTTAGAAACGTGTTGAAAAAAATCTCTCTGTAGGGAAATTGGGGAAAAAATAAACAGGGGGGCTAATAATTCTGACTTCAACTGTATAAATATATAATAGCTGATTTATAAGAGAGAGAGTCAAAATGAGTGAACAATCTTTTACCTAGCAACTGAAAACAACCCATGTGAGAATTGCACAATACCCTAAATAAATAAATAAATGGATAAATATTTTAGTTGTTGGTAGCGATAAGAAGAGTTCTTGTGGGAACAGCGTTTTGTTTTCAGTCAAGGTGCGCAGCGTTTTGTGACAGTGTGTAGCTTCTAGCACAGAGTGAAACAACAGTTTGAACGCTATGAAAGATTCACGCTAGAGAAACCTCTTTTCACCCAGTCTCCACTTCTGCCCACCTCTTCTACTGTCTACAAAGCTCTTCTGAAATGAGAGCACATTCAACAGTTTGAACACTATTAAAGATTCATGCAACAGAAGCTTCTCTCTACTCGCTCTCTACTCCTGCCCGCCTCTTCTACTGTCTACAAATGCTTCTCAAATCAGCATTTGTAAGCCGTCAGAAGCCAACCAGACAACATTAACATTTTTCAATTCACATGATACAGGGCTGCAAACACCACTGCACCAAAGGCAGGTCAGAGGATACATATACAATATAAAAAAAATAGGATTAGAAAATCCAGTATGAGGTTGGCCCGTTTCTTCAATTCTAGTCAGTTCTTAAAAGAACCATTTTAATGGAAAGAACATTTGAATAATCTACAGAACTTTTTGGTAAATTAAAAAATTTCTATAATGTTAAAGATTCTTATTGGAGCCTTCAATTACAATAAAGCACCTTTAACTTTAAGAGAGTCGTGCTATAGACAGTCAATACCACTAAGTCAATGCCACCATAACATCCTCAAATTCACCTAAAGGATATGATTTTATTGCTTGAGAAATGTTAAATATTTAAATGTCTGTATGGATTTAATCATTCATTCATTCATTTTCTTTTCGGCTTAGTCCCTTTATTAATCTGGGGTCGCCACAGCGGAATGAACCGCAAACTTATACAGCATATGTTTTTCTGCAGCGGATGCCCTTCCAGCTACAACCCATCTCTGGGAAACATCCATAGACACTCATTCACACTCATACACTACGGACAATTTAGCCTACCCAGTTCACCTGTACCGCATGTCTTTGGACTGTGGGGGAAAACGGAGCACCCGGAGGAAAGCCATGCGAACGCAGGGAGAATATACAAACTCCACACAGAAATGCCAACTGACCCAGCCGAGGCTCGAACCAGCGACCTTCTTGCTGTGAGGCAACAGCACTACCTACTGTGCCACTGCATCACCTGGATTTAATCAATACATACATTTACATTAACACAACACTTTACATTTAGACACTACAGTACGTAAATAGATCTGTTGGGAGGGTTATTCCTCTGTGGCGATCCCTGAAAAATAAGGGACTAAGCTGAAGCAAAATGGATGAATAGGTCTATTGATCTTTGCACTGCGGAGGTGGTAAATGATTTGCATTGGAACTGGTACAACTACAACTACATAAATAATGTTATATGATTAATAATTCCAAAATCTGATTTTGAACAAAAATTTTATACAATTTTATTAAATAATACTTCTAGATGAAACTAAATCTGCTAATAGATAGCATGGCATCGCATACAATAAGTCAAAGAATTCAGCCAACAGAACTCAAAGTCAAAGAATTCAATCCTTTGTTCGGGAAATTTTTGTTGCCAAAATATGCATAATTTTGTATATAAAATGTACTGTAAGTAACTTACCCTAATATTAAATTATTGTTTGTTCAATAAAATGTGCATTCACATTCATGAAAACAGTACTTTCTCCCTTATAAGATCATGTATAAGTTGCAATCATATCTTTCATTTTGTAGGCATTTATTTGATTTTTTAAATGAACTTTGGTAAAATTTGGTTACATTTTTCAATTAGAAATACAGAGCTCAACAGAAATGAGTACACCCCATTTTGAAAATGAATATTTGTATCCATTTCTTAGTAAATATGGGTAATATATTTTGATGCATTTGAACAAAACGGATTCATTAAACAGATATATTTATTAAAATAATATTTTAGTCACCGAACATCTTTAGAAAGATAATACATTTAAACTCATGCGAAACATTGGAAAAAATGACAAACTACAAAATTGTATAGTTTTTTTGTTTCTCTTGAATTTTGCTCTTTTTTTTAAATTATTGAATATTTTTCCCTAAGATTAGATAAATTTGGGTGCACTAATTTTGGACCGTTATCAAAAGTTATTTTGTTAGATAAGCTCAAGATTTGGCTTCAGTTCTGACTAATCTAATGTACATGCACAAATAAAATTTGTAAAGCCTACACTTTCAGAAATAACGGTACGTGAGCTGTCACTGGGGTGGTACCTTTTTAAAAGGTACACATTTGTAATTAAAGGGTCTGTATTGGTACCTCAAAAGTATATATTAGGTCCAAATAATTTTTAAGAGCAACACTTTTGAACTTTTTAGGTACTAGTATGTACCCTTGAGGTATTAATATGGACCTGATTGGTACAAATTTGTACCTTTTGAAAAGGTACCACCCCAGTGACAGCTCGTGTACCCTAATTTCTGAGAGTGTATAGAAAATATTTATTTAAATGAGAGATTTGTGAGGGGTGTACTCATATATGTTGAGCACTGTATGTTTGCACCAAGTCAGTGCCGATAGCCCAGGTTAGTGTGCCAACAGCCCAGGTTAGCGTGCCAACAAATAGTACAACAGTCGAATCACAGGTTGTGGACTTTTCCCGATCTTGTCCTCACATCTCTCCCTCATCAAATAATTTTTTTTTTTAAATGCCAAAATTAAATCTATACAAAACAGAAAAAAAGATGTTTGCACCTGAAGCAGACTTTTTACATCAAATTAACAATAATGCACTACCTATTTAGCGATATCCCTGAAGTTATGTTTTTGAATGGCCTTGAAATAAATTCTAGTCCTAGTCTGAGACAGAAACAAGATAGAATACAAATGTGCTCAATAACAAGACAACACCAAAAAATCTGCTATTACAGAACTAGTTTATCCATAACATACGCAATCACAGCTATTTTACAGGATTGTCTGACAGTTCTTGAAAATGGATTGTGTTTTGGAGGCTTTCCTAGTAGCCTTTTTTTCCTATAGATGCCTCTCCTGTTAGAAGACAAACATGGAAGGTAATAGATTTTAGGAAATAAGAAAACACAAGTCAGTAATAAGCAATCAAATGCACCCAGTTATTGGTTTTCTTTAGTATTCATTGTTTTGTGCATACTGTGTAATTTAGTTGTTCTGCCTTTTCAAATGCAAAGAGCTAAGACGAATCAAAGTACAGTGGAAATCCAATTTATCATCATCAGTTAGATAACAGCACCGGTATGATCTAATTGATGATGATGTATTGGTTTTTCACTGCATGTTAATTACACTGTGGATTATGTGGAGTGGGGGCATTTTTAGTCCCCTGCACACAGATGCAAACACTCATGGACTAAAGAATTCATGGACTAAAAGATTCTCCAACACACTGTGAGGGATTTGTATTTTATATAGCACAGGAATTAATGCAATATTTAATTACAAAATAAGAGGCACAGGCAACATCAGGCTATATATGCTCGTCTAAAACAACCATTCAGCTACCGTATGCTGTTCTCTCTTTAACGTTTGTTTGATTTAGGTCATGCTGTAATTAAAAAAGCAGTCTATTTTAAGAGTTTCCTTTCATTATCAGAGTGGAAAGGGTCTCATAAGCTAATAAGGTGGATGGATGTAAAAGTAAACTCTTCTTTATAGAGTAAGTGTGTGTGTGTGTGTGTGTGTGTGTGTGTGTGTGTGTGTGTGTGTCTGTGTTTGCGTTATCAGGATGAGCTAAGCTGTTAGACGTTAATTGGCCTCTGAGAGCGTGTGAGAGTGTTTGTGTGATTGATCTGTGCTAACTTTAGCTCATGGTAGGTGAGCAACCATAATGATTGTATAGACATGAAAACATAGAGTCAGCTTTAAAGATTGGATTTTCAAAAATAGCTCTAAAATGCCACCACACAATATTCTGCACTTAGCATCATTGTTAATAGTTGGAAATTGAGGTGCACCGGAAGTGGTGGGTGATTATTTGAACTTAATTGTAAAGCGCAAGTTTGAGTAACTGGGTTATTTCTCAATACACAGTGTAAAATATTCACATTTATATAATTTTGTACCCTCACAAAGGGAGTATTGTTAGGACTTGACCTAGTTTCATCAAATATCAATAATTATGCTCTTTTTTTCTTATTTCTGCAGGATGCGATATGAAAATGTGGTCATGAGCGGGTATCTGATGAGAAATGAGGCCCTCGGAAAAAACAAGCACTTCCTGCCCTGTGGGAGGTTATGTGTGGAAATGCTCAGATACTCTCTCTGAAAAGCTTTCGCACATAAACAAGACTCTAGTCATATATGAAGCCTCCTTTCCAGTGTGACAAGACACAAAAAGTTATTTGAGAAGAGAACAATCAAGCTGATATTCCTAACAAAACGAAACAATCATCCATGTGATTTCAACATTACATCCAGTTAAAAGCAAAGTTGGATTTACTGTTACAGGTCATAATCTGTGTATTCAAAGAAAACACCTAAGGGAGCCATGACTGAAGCACAGATGTCCATTTCGTCTGGGTCTAGTGGACATGGAGGAGGTATGGTGACCAGTGCCTTACTTTGTTGGGCTGTGGCTCTTGTGTTCCTCTCACTGACAAGGGTGCCTGTTGTCCAGGGGGATTGCTGGCTTATAGAAGGGGAAAAGGGTTTTGTGTGGTTGGCAATTTGCAGCCAGAACCAGCCCCCCTACGAAAACATCCCAATGCATATTAACAGCACAATTGTTGACCTACGCCTCAATGAGAACAAGATTCGAAGCATCCATTTTTCTTCCCTAAGCCGCTTTGGCAATCTCACATACCTGAATCTAACAAAGAATGACATCTCTTACATAGAAGATGGGGCTTTCTCTGCTCAATTTAATCTCCAAGTGCTGCAGATTGGCTTTAACAAAATGAGGAACTTGACTGAGGGAATGTTAAGAGGTTTGGGACGCTTACAGTACCTCTATCTTCAGGCAAACCTGATCGAGACCGTCACAGCCAATGCCTTTTGGGAGTGTCCTGCGATAGAAAACATCGACCTCTCCATGAACAGGATTCAGCAGCTTGATGGCGCTACATTCCGTGGTCTATCGAAGCTTACAACGTGCGAGCTCTACGCAAACCCCTTCAGCTGCTCATGTGAGCTGTTGGGATTCTTGCGCTGGCTTGTTGCGTTCCCAAACCGGACAAGTGAGAGGATGGCGTGCGATACACCTGCTGGCTTTTCAGGCTACAGCCTCTTGAGTCAGAACCCTAGAATGCCCAGATATCGAAATGCTTTCCATGCCCTCTCTTCTGTCTGCACCGATGACAATGTGACTCCGTATCTTCATGGATCTCCAGATGGAGGCATTCCTACGAGGCTGCCTGATTTGAGTCCTTGCGGACTGGATGACTGTTCCTCTGGGACATTTCCAGAGGAGACCATTAGCATCAGCCCCACCTTTCTGGATTCAGATGCTCGTCCAATAATGAGACTAAAAGAAGTTACTCACACAAGTGCAGTAATCACCATCCAGATTCCTAATCCGTTTCGCAAAATGTACATCCTTGTCCTCTACAATAACAGCTTCTTCACTGACATCCAAAACCTGAAAAGCCAGAGAGAAGAGATTGAGTTACAAAACCTTAAATCTCACACCAACTACACATACTGTGTGGCATCCATTCGTAATTCCTTGAGATTTAACCACACTTGTCTGACCATCTCCACAGGACCAAGGACATTGCAAGAACGCGTGGCAAATGACTCAACTGCCACTCATTACATTATGACCATCCTCGGGTGTCTCTTTGGGATGCTTATCGTGCTGGGTGTAGTTGTCCATTGCCTGAGAAAGCGCAAAAAGCAAGACGAGCCAAAGAGCAAGAAGCTGGAAAAGATGAAAAGAAACTTGATTGAGATGAAATACGGAACTGAGCTGGAACAAGGGACTATATCACAGCTGTCACAAAAACAAATTCTGTCCGCTGGTGAAACAGTACAAAGGATGCCATACTTGCCAGCTGCCAGTGACACAGATCAGTATAAGATGCAAGAGATCTCTGGGACGCCGAAGACTACAAAAGGGAATTACATGGAAGTGAGATCAGAGCAACCAGAGCGGAGCATAAGGGAATGCAGCGTTCCTCCATCGGAAACCAGCCAGGGATCTGTTGCTGAGATATCCACGATTGCAAAAGAAGTGGACAAAGTAAACCAGATCATCAACAACTGCATAGACGCACTCAAGTCTGATTCAACATCATTCCAGACTGCAAAAACCGGTGCTGTGTCGACAGCTGAGCCACAGTTAGTTCTCATATCAGAACATCCCCCGGGCAAGTCTGGTTTTCTGTCCCCAGTGTACAAAGGAGGCTACCATCATCCCCTACAGAGGCACCACAGCATGGATGCTCCACAAAAGCGTGCAAGCACATCCTCGAGTGGTTCACTCCGCAGTCCTCGCTCTTTTCGCTCAGAAGGAGCTTACAGATCAGAGTCCAAATACATCGAGAAGGCATCTCCGCTGGATGAGTCAGGAATCATCACAGTCACTCCAGCTGCTGCAATCCTGAGGGCAGAGGCAGAGCGGATTCGGCAGTACAGCGAGCACAGGCACTCCTACCCTGGTCCCCACCACATAGAGGAGTCAATAGAGGTGTCAGGGAGCCGGAAATCGTCCATTTTGGAGCCACTAACGCGCTCCAGACCCCGGGAGTTGTCCTATTCGCAGCTCTCACCACAGTACCACAACCTGAGTGGCTATTCCAGTCCCGAGTACAGCTGTAGGCCTTCTCTTAGCCTGTGGGAACGTTTTAAACTACACCGCAAGCGTCACAGGGATGAGGAAGAGTACATTGCTGCAGGTCATGCATTAAGGAGGAAAGTACAGTTTGCCAAAGATGAGGACCTACATGACATTCTAGACTACTGGAAAGGAGTCTCTGCTCAGCAGAAGTCATGATTGCCATTTTTATAGCCCATCCAATTAAAGAAGACTGCACAAGTCTCTGGACCAAACCAGCCAGTATCAACGATTAAGTGACAAGTCAGCACTCACTTTTAGAGATATAGCTTAGAAGTATTGCTAGCTCTTTTCATTCTGTTTGAGAGTGAAAAAGATACTGTAGATCTCGCAGTGAGTGTCCGTGCCAAGTGGTAAGAATAGCAAACTTTTAACAGTATTAACCTCAACTCAACATTTGATTTTTATATATTGGAAATAACAATAAACTACTATTATATTATCACCCTCATGATCATCATGACCATCATTGATTAGTAGTATTACTGTTAAGATTGATTCTTCTTCTTATTATTATTACAGTTAATCTTTGGTTATCGCATGGCCGTGTCCTGTGACAGTATTGACTGTTGTGTACTTGGAAAACATTCAACTCAAAATGTCTGCCGAACACTGTTCTCCCCAACCTTAGATTTTTATACAGACTGTGCTTTGAAAATGCTCTTTTTTTCTTCTTTAGCGACTGTTCAATGGACAACTGCTGAATTTGCTACAGAAGCACACATCTACTGGATTTTAATAGAATGACTTTTCAGAGAAAAAAAACAGCTTCTCTTAATGCTTTCTCCATTCTTTTTTGTAAAGTTTACATTTTCAAACATACAACGAATGTTTCAAGTCCTTAAGACTTATGCCTGCAGCCACTGCGGTGCAGGCAAAACTGTTTTTGGCTTTCTATGGTTTTCTTTCATTAACAGACTTTCAAGCAGTGCTACTGAGAAAACTGACCACACAAACTCAACACAAGTCCTGCATACTGGAGAATGAATGTACTGCGTGTGAAAACTATTTTTCTCTGACATCAGTTTTACAATATTTGGGGCTTAGTCCGATTTAAACCCACTTTGATTCTTGTTTGCAAGACCTTCAGAGATATTTCTATCTCAGTCAAAGATATTGCTACCACATGCCTACTTTAAACCACTGTGAATCCCAAGACCTTGCTAAATCAGCCCTGGAGTTTGTTTTTTTACTGAGATTCAACAGAGCTATGTCTTCTACGGCTGATAAGCCAGGTCTGAAGTGCTGATCTAGGCAGTCCTAATAGCGTAATCTGTTCTCACCGCCATTAATGCTGATAGACAATTTAGATTCCACTGATTAGAACAATGGAATTGGCCTCTAAATTGTGAGGAAACAAATTTTAAAGACCTGTACTGTGAAACTGCACATTATGATACCCCGATTCATGCAGTGAAATAACATGACATTTAAATTATATCTGAATCAAAGTGCATGTCAAACGCTTAACAGAAAAGTTGTCAGCCGCATATTAAGACCTAGAGTGTGCATAATGTTGTTTTGAAGCTATCATATCCACTATCCACAGGTGGATTGCTTGGAATACTGTCAGTTTGTGTGTGATTTATAGAGATAATATGTTAAACAGTTATATTTCGACAACTGATTTTATGAAAGAAAATGCCATTTTCATACTGAGCCTTGTCATACAGATTTATTGCTTGTTTCTCTACTGCAGTCAGATTCTGAACAACCTAACAAGAGGATTGTTTCTGTTTTGTTTTACAAATAAGTTTAGCCAATTTCAGGTAATTATCATGAGAGCCAAATAAACGCCTACAAGAAAGAAGTAATGCATGATAATAGGAATAATTTAACTCAATTGTCTGTATAATTAATAGAATCAAGGTCTTCTTTAACCCTTGTGCACTGTTCAAATTGACTATGCTTTTGTTATGTTCGGGATGAAAACATCCACTGAATTAAACTGCTGTAAAAATGCATCAGACAAATATTTCTTTATTGTTTTTTTTTAATCTGTTAATCAACCTCAATCCTGATCAAAACTATTAATTTGTTTAAAAAATTACAGGATTTTAACTTTTTGATTGCCAAATTAAATTAAATGATGTCACTGATTTGGTGAAAAACACACAAAATGACGTATTTTTAATATAAAAAATTAATTGTGGACTGGATTTTTAAAAATCTTTTATCAAAGTCTTGGATATGTGAACAATTAGTAACAACATTGGCTTTGATGCATTGTTAGATTTTCATTTTTTCGCCCTAATTTACTGTTGGTGGCTATTTTGCTCCTTGACTTTCCTTATAACCACATTTGATGGTGCATAAATACACAGTCTTTGTTTTTGTTTACTCCATGTAGTTCTAAAAGCTGAGATTCATATTTTGATTTTCTCAGACACATCAAGGCAAGTGTGCTAAGGTCACTCACTCAAGCACATACACACTTTAATTTTCAGTTATACTCCATATAAAATCCAGAAACTAGGATCTAAAAGGTTAATGGTGCCAACTGATAATAAACACTAAAAGAAAGAATTTTACCTCTTCACAACAGGGAAAACCACCAACTATCAAAAATTTGCATGATTATATGGTGTCATGGTTTTGTAATAAAATGTGGTTATAATGGAAGTCAATGGGGCAAAAACAGCCACCAACAGTAAATTAGGGAGAACAAATGAAAATCAATCTAAAACAATGGATCAAAGGCAATGTTGTTTTACATGTCCAAGGATTTTTTAAAAATCCAGTCCACAATTACTTTTTATATTGAAAATACCTCATTTTGTGTGTGGTTTTCACCAAATCAGTGACATCATTTATGAATTTGGGAATTAAAGAGTTAAAATCCTGTTATTTACTAAACATTTTAGTAGTTTTGATCTGGACTAAGGTTAATTAACAGATTTATGCAAAAAGATTTGAAAAAAATATATTAATCTGGTGCATTTTACCGCAGTTTAATTCAGTGGATGTTTTCATCCCTAACAAAACAAAAGGGTAGTAAATTTGCCCAGTGTGTACTGTTGTTGTTTTTTTTATTTATTTAAAGATTTTTTCTCAAAATGTGTGTCAAAATAAGAATTGTCACCAAAAATCAATTTGTTAGCTGAAACACAGAAAAAGCTAAGGCCAAATTAAGACTTAAAATCCCCCCAGAGTGGATGAAAACATCCCCAACAGCACATACTGTAAGGGTTAAACAACCAGATGATGATTTCTCTAAACTTTCCCTTAATTTGTGAAAACATCTTGAATATTTTTTTAGAATCTTTGGAAAAACAAGCGCAAATTCATATTGTTTAAGACTCAAATGAAATGCACTGTAATTCATGAATAGATCTTTTGAGTTGATTGTCATCTCTTATACTGCAAAGTGTAGCACTCCTGATTTTCCATGGACACTGAAAGTAAGTTGAAAATGAATGTAGAGCAGCCTGAAAACAGCCACATGTCCGGCTGCTTGTAAGAAGGAAAGAATAGATCTCAAAGGGCTTTCATGTCTGGTGGAAATGTCAAAGAGCACAATAAAAATGGTTTTATTTCTTAAAGAATAAATACTTTTTTTCTCAAAGACATATTGTGCCTCAAGCGGCGTTCAGCCGTGGAGCTTAAGGTAAGTCTCCTGTTGTGTTTTTGTGGGAAAAGCACAGACAAGTTGAGGTGGGCTGAAATGTAATAGCATGTCCTATAAGAAACTGGCTGTTTGGGTCTCAGACACTGAAGATGGCAACTGATATTATTAAAGGGTTCCAAAAATCTGCACTCAAAATCTTGGATTTAGGCAAGGCAAGTGTATTTATAAAACACATTTCATACACAGTGGCAATTCAAAGTGCTTTACATAAACAGGAATAAATGAGACAAGTATAAATAAAATAGAAAAAAATAATATAAAAACAGATGAAAACAGCATCAAGATCGTTTTTCCATATTCCAAAACACTGGTGTATCATATTTTCTCATTTTACTCTGGGACTTCTCCATCCTGGTGATCCATTCTTTCTTCTGGAAGTAAATAGCACAGCCCCTGATTTCTACCCCCTCCCAGGAGTCGATCGCTTTAGCTAGCCAAACGTAATAAAAGGTATTGACCTCAGCCAGATGCCAGGGACTTGGATTTAAAATCAAAAGTGAATGGATCGCAGAATGAAAGTCAGATTTGAATGAGAAACACAATACAGTGGTTTCTAATTTGGGTATAATATTGACAAACACTGTAAAAAATTGATGGGTTCCACACAATTGATTTGTGCTGAGACAACATGGAAGGATTAGGTTAACTTATTAGTTTTTACAAATTTAAAATAAAACAATTTAGTTGTCCCAAAAAAAAAACTCAAGAATTGTGTTGTTTCAGCTCATTTTAATGTAAATCCAACCTTGGGTTAAATTCTTTAATTACAGTATGGATTTGAGTCCATATTTTTTTCCAAAATTGCAGCATTTTTTGAGTAAACATTTAGGATTTTGCACAAAATAAGTAAAATATTTGTCAAATAAGTAAAATATAAAATAAAAAATAAATAAGTAAAATCTAATGTCACAACATAAAGGGCTCTATTTTAACAACTTTTAAAGTCTAAAGGGCAGGGCGCAAAAGCATTAAGGCCGTGTCCAAATCCACTTTTGCTATTTTAAGGATGGAAAAACACGCTCTGCGCCCCGGCACATGGTTTAACAGGGTTGAGCTTAATCTCCCAATGATTTCTGGGTGTGTTTTGAAAATAAACCAATCAGAATCTCATCTCCTTTAAGAGTCAGTTGCATCGCGCCATGGCGCATTTTCCATTTACATGGTGGACTTTGTAAGTGGAACAACTGAACACTTCACTAGTGAGAAAACAGTAAACAGACCAGCAGGAGGATAAAGAACTAGCCTTCTCCAATCGGCCTTTACTTTCACTTTTACTCTTTTGTGGAGTAAGAAAAGGTGGAAACTCACTCCACTGAAGACATCCATTAGCCTACATAATTAATTTCATTTGTTAAGTGCAAAGATTTGTATCAAAACTATTTCTAAATTCAGTTCTTATTTCTAGCAAACGAATAAATGAGCTATATCCAATGAGTTAATGAGTTATATCCAAACACAAATCCTATGCCCCATATGGTCCAAAACCTGACAGGTGGACAAATCTGAGCTTGTTTTTAATAAAACAAATATAAATATGCATATAACAAATAATACCGCTATTAATAATAATAATAATAATAATAATAATAATAACATTACACAAAAGCAAGTTGTCATGAATAAACTGAAAAAAGCCCCCTAAGATGAAGGCATGGAGGTAGTGGTTTTTATATTTATGTAGAAAATAATAATTTGTGTAATTCCTTTCATTTAAAAAGTGGCGGAAAACGGGAAAATTAGGGTTGTGTTGTGTCTGAAAGTAGCAACACGTCGGGGCAAACTCGTCTTAGCCTTATTGCGCAGGGTGTATGATAGGGCCCAAAATCTTTCTCAAAACTGTGGTACTATAAATTATAGTGAAAATAATTAAATAAAAATAGATATAAAATAAAGTAATTATAATAAATAAAAAATATAAGCATTTTTACTATAGAGATCTCAGGCTTCCTCTGGATTCAGACCAACTGAAAACTCAAATCTTATATAAACTTACCATCCATAAGGTCATATGAAGATTGATTAAATTAGCAATGCCCAAAAAAGTCTACTATAATTAAGTTCTTGTGCATTCTTTTTTTCCTCCCACCAAAACAGTCCATTATAAAAAAAGGGTAAAAATTTGGAGACAGTTCAACAGATTATTAATTGTGGGCAAACGTCTATAAAAGCTAAAGTACACTTATTTATTTTTAAGCACACTACAATTTTATTCATTTTTTTATTTTTACATTGACTAAATTAATCAGCGATTAGTTGGCTTTATATTTAAAGTGAGTAAACTGTTGGATTATAATGATCAAGTTACAAAGGGTTTTCACACTTTAAGTAAAGTCAACTTGTCTCCTTTAAAGCAACGGATTGACTCACTACTTTTTTTTTTTAAATAACCAATCAATCTTTGCAGGGTGTTATTCCAAGAAAAATTCTAAAAATGCCTCAGATTGAGCTTTACCCCTTGAATGTCACCCCAATTTTTGAGTTCAAAGGACTGAAAATGTATTGTGGGGTTGGCAAAATTCATGTACTTTACCCATAAAAAGCTAAAACTATACTTGAGTATTAGACACAACAGCTGCATGTTTAGCAAACCTTGAAGTAATAATATGCCATGAAGACAGTACATAATATTTTACTAGATATTTTTCAAGATACTAGTAATCAGCTTAGTGACATTTAAAGGCTATAGGTTAATTATTTTAAATAGGCAAGTTAGGGGAATTAGGCAAGGCTGTGCTATACAAGGCAAGTCATTGCCTAACAATGGTTTGTTCTGTAGACAATCAGACAAAAAACTGATTAAGTTGGCTAATAATATTGACCTTAAAATGGTTAAAAAAATGTAAAGCTCCTTTTATTCTAGCCAAAATGAAACAAATAAGACTTTCTCCAGAAGAAAAAATATTATAGGAAATACTGTGGAAAAATCTTGCTCTGTTAATCATCATTTAGGGAATATTTGAAAAAGGAAAAAAATCTAAAGGAGGGCTAATAACTTTTGACTTCATCTGTATACTTTATAGTGTAGATAATGTACAAATAAAGACTACACATCTGTAAAGCCCAAATGACAAATGATCATACACCTTTATTCAAATATAATCACATTTGCAGGCATTTGGGGGATTTCACTATAGAGTGCATTTTGGGGTCTGTTTTCACTCCTGTAATTGGTATGACTCTGAGAAGATCAGATCTCCAAAAACACATTTATAGCTTTTATAGCTTTGAAAGAAAAGTGTAAATGCAAAAAAGTAGCACTTTAAAGGACGTGAAACGCATCTTTCCAAAAAGCATGAATTATGTAAATGAGGCACCTGTAAGTGTGGAGTGTAAAATGAAAGTGAAAATCTGCTTTGATGGAGATGACGGGACAGCATTCACTACAGAGGCTGACCGAAAGCTGATGTCACTCAGAACAGGTCCTGTCAACCCTGCACTGCCTTCATCACCTCTGATGGAGTGATGGAGCTTTTTTTAACGCACTTTTGACTGTCGTGTGTGAAAAGCATAGCAGCTCTGCTATAGTGCACCTGAAAGCCACTGCTGTCTTACATTAAAAGTCTATGAACCTCTCTTCTAAATCAAGTTATAAAACAGCAACATTTTTGTGTGGAAAGTGAACTATTTCAGTTATTATATTTTATATTAATAGTTATATTATATATTTATATTTTTAAATATAAAGTTGAAGTCAGAATTATTAGCCCCCCTTTGATTTTTATTTCTTTTTTCAATATTTCCCAAATTATGTTTGACAGAGCAAGAACATTTTTACAGTTTGTCTGATAATATTTTTTCCTCTTGAGAAAGTCTTATTTGTTTTATTTCGGCTAGAATGAAATCACCTTTACATTTAAAAAAAAAAAAAAAACATTTTAAGGTCAATATTATTAGCCCCTTTAAGCTATATATTTTTTTGATATTTTTTCTACAGAACAAACCATCATTATACAATAACTTGCTTAATTACCCTAACCTGCCTAGTTAACCTAATTAACCTAGTTAAGACTTTAAATGTCACTTTAAGCTATATAGAAGTGTCTTGAAAATATCTAGTAAAATATTATTTACTGTCATCATGGTAAAGATAAAATAAATCAGTTATTAGAGATGAGTTATTAAAACTATTATGTTCAGAAATGTGTTGAAAAAATCTTCTCTCTGTTAAACAGAAATTGGGCAAAAAATAAACAGGGGGGGCTAATAATTCTGACTTTAACTGTATATCAGTTTAATTATTGTTTCCTGAAAATCTTCAATGTTCTCAAAAAAATTATTTTAAAGTAACATCTATATTTTTGTATTTATTTCTCAATATTTTTCTCACTATTTTTTCACGTGGATAACAGTTCAGTTCAATCAGCATCCTGCAATTTTATACAAAAAAATGTATATCTGAAAAGATAAGACTGTTTTAAACTTATTTTCACCAGTATTAATGTGGAAAAATGCAGCAAAAAGTAGCATTGTGAAACATTACAATTTAAAGGAACTGTTTCTATGTAAATCCAGTGCTGTGAATTTCAGATTTGCCTTCAGTATGGGTATGGCACAAAACAGACATTCAAACCTCTTCAACATCTTTTAATGATAAAACAAATCTATGAATTACAACCAGAAAATCATTCCGATATGCTAATTTGGTTTCATTATCCTTTTCAAAATATTCTTGTGAAAATCTAAAATCATGGTACATGTTTCAAGATACTTTGACGCATAAAGTTCAATTGAACAGCATTTTTTTCATCAGTCATATTTCTGTGTGTTGGCCAAAATATATAAAAAATATTAGCCCAAAAAAGATTAGCTCTCGTGTGAAATATTTATATGTTATATTTAACAGAGCAAGGGAATGTTCATAGTATTTCCAATAATATTTTTTTCTTCCGGAGAAAGTCTTATATGTTTTAATAAAATTTTTACAATTTTTAAAAACCATTTTAAGGTCAATATTATTATTTTTTCAATTGGCAGGAACAAACCATTCTTATATAATGCCTTCCTTTATTACCCTAAACTGCCTAGTTAACTTAATTAATCTAGTTAACCCATTAAATTGCACTTTAAGCTGAATACTAGCATCCAGAAAAATATAGTAAAATATTATGTACTGTCTTCATAGCAAAGAAATCTGTTAATAGAAATTTGTAAAACTATTATATCTATAAATGAGGTGAAAAAGTCTTCTCTCCTTTAAACCGAACTTGGGGGAAAATATAAATAATATTAATAATTCCTACTGTATGTGATTTCAGATATTAGACTTGGTCAAACAGCCTGTGAAGTTCACTAAAGTTCAGGTAATCAGAATCTACCCATGTATTGCGCGTTGTTCAACAAATGATACACAACATTGCTCTTGAACTACAAGGATCCACTTAAACGCAAGCCTCTCCCAAAAGCTTTCCGTATCCCACAACCATAAGAGTGTCCGTCATTTGTTTAGGAGTAAAACTGCTCCATTATCTGACAATTAAAGGCTGTATCCATTAAATAAAATCAGGCTCTCGACGTCTGAAAGAGCAAATATACATGGCTATATATATATATATATTCTGAAAGCCGGCAGTCAGGACTGATAAAGATGTCTTTTTAACAATATGCTGTGAGAGACGGTGACCTTTCGCCACTCGTTACTGCTTGCAGTAGGAGTTCACATCATGGGGTTCAGTGAGACTCCATCCAGTAATCAGCACCTAATTACAGTCTGCGCTCTCCATCAGCCTGCGCTTATAACACCAGCAGAGCCCCAGGAAAGAGTGTTTGCTTAATCTGTGTGGGAATAATATAACCTCAAAGTCTGCGCTGACAGTTTATTCCTGTCCCGTGCCCTCTTTCATCCATTGCTGTTAGCGCATTTTCTCCAGTTAAAAGGATACACTCGAAAAATGATTGTTGCTGCTTGTTTAAACTACTTATTTCTACTAATTCTTGAGATTCTTGAGATAATTCTAACTACTAATTCTTGAGATTTCAGTCTTATTTGTTTTATTTTGGCTAGAATAAAAGCGGTTTTATATATTTAAAACTACTTTAATGTTAATATTATTAGCCATATTAAGCTTTATATTTTTTCTGATTGTCTACAGAACAAATATACAATGAATACAATGAATTAATACAATTCTTAAAGGTTTTTTGGGACAACTTAATTGTTTTATGTTCAATTCACTTACATTTGTAAAAACACTTAAGCATGAAGGGATTGTGTGGAATCCAGCATTTTTACAGTCTACATTTACTCACACTCAAGTGGTTAAAAACTTTCACAAATTTCTGTCTTCTGCTGAACACAAAACAAGACAGTATGAATGTTGGAAAAAAAAGCAGCCATGTCACTGAAAAAAATGATTCAAAGACCAATCATCATTAGATTTATTAAAAAAATTAAGTTAAGAGATTGTAAACAATTAATGGGCTGAATTTAAACAACCAAATTAAGTTAAACATTACTAAATTTAATTTGTTTGTTTAAATTCAACACAAATAAATGTCCAACAATTTTGCAGGCATTTTTTTTTCAGTGTAGCAGGAACAGAGAATACTACAGAAGTCAATTGATGTTTTATTCCCTACATTCTTCACTATAATCTTTGTGCTCAACAAAGCGAAACATAAAAACCTCAAGAATTGTGTTGGTTCGACTCATTTTAATTAAGTTTGAACCAATCCGTTATGAAACATGCGATGATTTGCACAGTTCTGGAGGGTGAGGCGAGTATCATTAAAGCATTATTTTCATTTTTAATAACCAATTCATTAAATGAGCGTGTTAAATCAAATTTTAGAAATTGAGTTCACCCAAAAAAGGAAAAATTCTGGCATTGTTTACTTATCCTGAACTTGTTTCAAATTTTGTTGAACAAAGAAACCCTCAAAGAAATATAATTGTGTTGGTTGTTCAAACTACTTATTTAAAATGAGCTGAAACAACACAATTCTTAAGTTTTTTTGGGACAACTATATTATTATATGTTCAATTAATTTATGTTAAATTTGCAAAAACAACTAAGTTAACTTAATTGATTTGTGTTGGGACAACATGAAGGAATTGTGTGGAATCCAGCAGTTTTCACAGTGATGTTACAGTGAAGAACCTAGAGAATAAAAACATCAATTGACTTCTGTAGTATTTTCTGTTCCTACCATGGCTGCTTTTTCCAGCATTCTACATACTAGTACTTCATACTTTATTTAGCTATCAATTTAACATGCTGATTTAATAAATTGGTTATAAAAATTTTAATAATGCATTAATGATACTCACTTAACCCTCCAAAACTGCAAATCATCTCATATTTCATAGCTGTTTGCATGGTTAAGAAGAGAATTGTTGCATAGCTCAGATCTCACATCTGTGTTTACTTTCCCAATGAATCTGCATTTTAAATGAACCAGGTGAAAGAATGATTCAATGGGCCATTCATATAAAGAGTTTACTCCATTCATGAATCAATCAGTCGTTTGAATGAACTGAATGCATAAACAACTTGATGAATCACTAATCACTGAATCACTAGACTTTTAATGGGTCTGTCAATCGATTACATCTCAAATCTAATTAATTACACAATGTAGCAATTAATAAATCGCATTTTACATCTGAATAAGATATTATCCTCCAAAGAAATCTTATTTTCTGTAATTATTGTGTTAAATGCACAAAGCATCAAGTACAAATTTAAAGAAAAATATTGATTTTACTAAACTTAATACACATAAATTTTGGCTATTTTTTTTCTCTAAATTTCCATGAGGTATTTACTAATATTTAGACTATTTTTTTTGCAACACCAAAGAAAATTGTTTCCAACAACCTTTCAAAACATGTTTGGTAAAAAAAAAAGCAAAGTGAGTAAATTATAAACTGAAATGAAATGAACTTTTAAACGAACGATAACCTGACTTAAAATACATATTTCTATACATATATGTACACGCTTTAATTCAAAACTACTATTCTTAATACATCACATTATACTACATTATTTACTAGTAACCTTTTCAATACAGCTTTAAAGCATGGGTCTCAAACTCGATTCCTGGAGGGCCGCAGCTCTGCACAGTTTTGATCCAACTAATCAAGGTGTTCAAGACTACTTGAGACTAATAAGCAGGTGTCCTTTGGAGGTGGTTGGAGCTAAAATCTGCAGAGCTGCGGCCCTCCAGGAATCAAGTTTGGGACCACTGCTTTACAGGGATTGTTCACACAAAAAAAATTTAATTCATTCATTATTTACTTGTTACTTGTCAAAAACATGTTTGAGTTCCTGTTCTAACTGTATATTAAGTTGCCTTAGCGAATATGCACTTACACTGAAATTAATAATTTGTTACAATTAACTTATTGTGTAAATATGTGTAGTTATGCTTGATTGAATACCTGCATGTAATTGATTTCTGTAATTACATTTGCAATTACTGTTGCATTTGCAATCCATCCCTTACACTTTAACCCACCCTTAAACCAACCCATACCACCAAACCTGTCCCTAACCCTACCTGTATCCCACCTTAAAGAGCCCCTATTATGAATTAAAAAAAGTCATATTTTGGTTTCGGGGGTCTCCAACAACAGGTTGATATGCATGCAAGGTCAAAAAAAACTTTCATTGTTTTATAATAAGCATTTATTTTTACCTAATTATTCCAATGATTCCCATATGAACCGTTCAGTGATTCATTTGTTCCCAAACCCCTCCTTAGCACGAAGCTAATCTGCACTGATTGGACCGATGACCCAGTCTGTTTTGATTGGTCATCTGGGCTCAGTGCGAGACAGAAAGAAACGCCCAACATGGCTATGAAGTAGCAGAGAGTATGTGAGAGCCCAATACAGTAACGCAATAAAGCAATGCAGTTAAACACCAGCATATTACTCTACTCTTAGCGTTAACCCCAAGTAATTACAACGACACACATTCAGTATTAACCCACACAGCAGCAAAAATCAGTAAGAAGCACACGTCACATTTTCAACATGGTTTTGGACACAATATGTGAATAGTGATTACAGGACGTGCAAAGCGATTACAAGTTACAACACACAATTAAGCACATATTTTGCAAACTACACAAAATGAGGCAACAATTTTAATGACACTTGCATGTTATGATCCAGAGGAAGAAGAAACTGGTCCATATGAACTGTAACAGTCACTGACAAAGTCCCATACATAATAGCCTCTGCTACTCCTTCCTTTAATAGCAAACGGCTGGCAAATCCCGCGCTGCAGCGTAGGTTATTGTATCAAAAATCGGAAAAATGACAGGAACAAACACAGCACTTGGCACTAGGTTGGCTATACTGTGGTGTTGTTGTGAAAATGAACTTTAATCCTTTATTCCCCGCAGCCGAATCTCCATCTGTCAGTGATCGCCATCTTCGCTTCATGATCAGTCCCGTGATCCCCCACGCTCCGCTAGTGTCTGAAGGGAAAGATGCGTTGACGTTTTACCGGATCTGGAACTACATATTTGGTGATGACTGTATCGAAGTTGACGCGTTCAAGCAAAAGATCCGAACCCAACCCGATTCGTTTATTCGACTCTGCGTCGACTATTTCATTAAAGAATCAATAGTTTTAAACACGGTGCACTTTCAGATGTAAACCTCAGCTGGATGTTTTCATGCTGTTACACACTACATGGAAGGTCATTTTCAAAAACCCATAACAGGGTCTCTTTAAGAGCACCAGACGTGTTCTACAATACATTATGAACACATTACATTGTACATTGTATTTCTATTTTGCTGTACAAACACAGTAGTTAAGGCCACCTAATAAAAAGTGGGACAGAATTTCTTTCTTCTGTTGAACGCAAAAGAAGATATTTTAATTTAAAAAGCAGCAGCCACTGACATACATACTATGGTTTGTACCTACAATGATTGTTAATGGCTGCTTTTCACCAACATTCTTCAAAATATCTTCTTTCCTTTTCAACAGAGAAAGAAATTCATTAAAGTTTAGAACCACCCAAGTGTGAGTAAATGCTGAGTAAACTTTCAATTTTGGGTGAACTGTCCCTTTAAGGGTGACTGATCTGCAGAGGGTTTATCTACAGATCTGATAGCAGTTCGTGATGAAGAAGTCTAGCAGAAAGACTCTCATCAGTGAAGCTGGAGAGGCTAAATGTCTCACAAATTACAATAACTGAATTACTGATGCAAATACAGTCACCGTGCTCTTCTAGAAACACACACACACACACACAAACATGATGTCAGTTAGAGTGACAGTCAGGCTAATTAGCTGGGTTTTAATTTGCTCGAGGTTGATCAGTGTCATGATCTCTCGCTAATCTTTGGAATGCATGCGTGCAAGTAAAATAAAAAGTAAAACAGGAAAGCGAGAAAACTGGACTAATAAACAAGCAAGAAATCAGTTTCAAGAGTAAGAGAAGAACTGGCACTAAACTGGCATTTTCCAAAAGACAACTTGGTAATGTCAGTCTTTTTTTTTCTTCTGCTTAGAAAATAAATAACCTTGAATTTAGTAACTTCCAGTAAAGCTGAACGGAGCTTCTAGAATACCTTAAACTACCTCAAAACAGATACCATCTGTCCAAAAACACCTCATCAACACAGTTTGTACAAGATTCAGCTAATTTTTTTAAACCAATTTAACATAATTTAAATGAAAAAGTAAAACATGTACAGCCAATTTTACTTATACAAAAGGGTGTGCCAAATGATGAATTAACAATAAACAACATTTTTACAGTATTAAAGGTGCAGTATGTAAGTTTGAGGGCAACGCAGTGACGCAGTGACGCAGTAGGTAGGTTGCGCCTCACAGCAAGAAGGTCGCTGGTTCAAGCCTAGGCTGGGTCAGTTGGAGTTTCTGTGTGGAGTTTGCTTGTTCTCCCTGCATTCACGTGGGTTTGCTCCGGGTGCTCCGGTTTCCCCCAAAAGTCCAAAGACATGTTGTACAGGTGAACTGGGTAAGCAAAATTTTCCGTAGTGTATGAGTGTGAATGAGTGTGTGTGGATGTTTCCCAGTGATGGGTTGTGGCTGGAAGGTCATCCCCTGCGTAAAAACGTGCTGGATATGTTGGCGGTTCATTCCACTGTGGCAACCCTGGATTAATAAAGGGACTAAGCCGAAAAGAAAATGAATGAATGAATGAATGAATGTAAGTTTGACACTCAGTGGTTGAACTAGGTATTGCACGCCTGGTTCAAAACACACATGCGCAGGTTGCCAGATTGACAACAACAACAAGATCAAGCCTGACTATCTAGCCTAAAGGCTGATTTAAGTTGTGTTCTAAATGAAAGCAACGACATGCAAAGGGATATTTTCCATATTAAAAAGAGTTTTTGTCCTAACCAACAACTGGAATTGATATTTTAGAAATGGCTTCTATTTCTTGCAGCTGAACAACAGGATAAACTGACAATGATCACCTCAGGTAAACCTCATGTGCTTTATTCAATGTTAAATGCTCATAATGTGAGTTCGAATGCCATTTTAAATGACATTTCTTGCCATAATACTGAAAGCAGCAGCAGGTTTACCTCAGATCTTGAAAATAAAATAAACTGTTTGAAATTGAATCTTAGAACTGACTCTCTATCACTGATTCAGCATAATAACGTTAAAGAGGTTTAATATGTATTAATCAGATTATAAACTTTACCATTTCATTGGAGTGAAGTGAGTGCAATATTCTTTGCTTCTTAATGGTTTTATTTAAATTTCTGTCATGTTTCATCTGGTGCAAACAGCCAATTTACTTATCACTGCAAATCTCATCACCTAGAGTGTTGTTGGGACACATGGTTACAATGTAACCGGCTCACCTAATGTTTACGTTCATAATATTTATATTATTTGTTAATTAATAACCACCTCATGTGGAACTCTTAATCTGTGTCTCATTTCAAAGTCTGCTACTGCCCACCAAAGGTCTTTAAGAGCCTTCCTGACTAAATGAATCAAATACACTGTTTTCCACCAAGGCAACCCGGAGTGCTGAAACATAATTGACTAAAGTGGCAGTGGGTGGGTTAAATGAACAAAACAAAGACATACAACGTTCCGGAACTTAACACACATTTTAAAAGCAAAATATCTGACTTCAGCATTGTTTTTCAGATAAACAAGAATGTTCACTTGGCATGTTTCGTAAACATCTACTGTATAACCATATTACGATTTTTTTATGCTTTAGAAGAGTCAAAAATTTACATACAGCACCTTCAAAGTACAAATGAAATCACACTTAACCATATGATTTTGTTAGAGTTAGGTTCACGTGGACTTACACTACTATCGTTACCATCTAAACTACTCTTAATTTATCATTTGTGTAAAATTGTACTGCAGAAACAAACATCACTGATAATGTAATTACATCATAAACTACCATTCTACTGTAAACAAATGAATCAGTCACACTTCTTTCTATTTTAAAGTACAATTATGGTGATAACAAACCCTTAATTATGACTCTTACCTCAATAGATTCATAATATGCAGCTTTAAATGTCAATAGTTATTTAGGTAGAAGTTAAAGGTATTGGGATTAGATGTAGAATAAGATAAGATGTAGAATATGTATTTCATAAACAGCCAATATCTTAATAATAAGCCACTAGTTATTAGTGAGAATTGGTTGATAAATGCAGTATTAATCTATGTGGAGTTTGCATGTTCTCTCTTATTTGCGTGAGTTTCCTCCAGGTGCTCCGGTTTCCCCTACAAGTCCAAAATCATGCGCTATACAGTAGGTGAGCTGGGTAAGCTAAATTGTCTGTAGTGTATGTGTGTGAATGAGTGTGTATGGATGATGGGTTGCAGCTGGAAGGGCATCTGTTGCGTAAAACATATGCTGGATAAGTTGCCGGTTCATTCCGCTGTGGCGACCCCATATTAATAAAGGGACTAAGGCGAAAAGAAAATGAATGAATAAATGAAAGCAGTTTTAACTATCAGATACAAACCAAATTCTGTGAGTTGCAAAATGCAAATGCCGTTTCATGCAAATTTTAAGATGGAAGAACTCAGCTTTTACCTAACATCACACATTTATGCATTTCGCAGATACTTTTATGCAAAGTGTTTGACACTCCATTCAAGGTTTCTCGGTTCTTGCATTCGTTGTAAATCAAACCCAAGACCTTGGCATCGCCAGCAGCTTGCTTTATACTGTTTGAGCTACAGGAAAGACACATATGCTAAAACTAAAGTGTTATCATACTGCTCTTTCATTTTTTTTTCAACCCATAGAAGCACCATGCTATACACTTTAAATAAAAAGGTCAGTGATTTCAGCAGCAAATAAATATACTACAGTTAAAATCCCTAACCTGGTTAATGGTAAATAACCGTAAATTCACCAATTTTCTAGAATTCCATGAACAACACTTCAGTGTTTATGCTTTTTGAGTTGACATTACTATGGATCTATTGGTTTTTTTTTTCCTCATCAGTTATTACATTAGAGATTTATGTTACTCTAATGTTGACAAATAATATTTATTGCATCACTTTAGTGCAGAGATGCCTAAACTAAAGTTGGCCCATGGTAACCTTTAGTTTGGCCTGAGTCTCAGAAGAAAGGGAGAATAATGGAGCAAATCAACAGAGATCATCATTTCTAATTTAACATAACCTTTTGTTTAATTCTTGAGATAAAAAAAGAAACTGAAACTTTTCATTTAAATATTGTGAATGTATCAGATATTGAAAAATATATAAATACGGTCACTAAACGAATACTGGACAATGACACTTCAGGCAAGCAAATCAAGGCAAAGGCCGGTGCAGCCTAACTAGTGTATTCTACATTGAAGTCTGCTGTGTAATAAATGGGATTATGGTTTCATAGTAAGAATCAATTCTAAAAAATATTATTAATACGATTAAAGTATTTTTTCTATTTCTTTTTTAATATTAATACATTAGGAAATTAGCTTTAATGCAATAGGGTTTGGCCCACCACCCTCAATCAAGTCTGCTTTTTGGCCCGTCATAAGAAAATGTTTGGTCACCCCTGCTTTAGTGTCATGCGTGTTATCATGAAGGTGTTTAGTTGCTGTTCTAAGTGCCAACTATATACAGTGCGCAGCATAATTGAGTACACCCAATTTTGAAAATTAATATATTTTTACTAATTTCTCAGTGAATATGGCAATGTATTTTGGTGCATTGAAACAAAACAGATTTATTAAACAGATATATTTATTAAAGTAATATTTTAGCCACCAAACATATTTAGAAATTGAAAGATAAAACAATTAAATTCAAGCAAAAAAATTTGCTAATAAAATTACAACCTACAAAATTTCAACAATTTTTTTTGCTTCTCTTGATTTTTTCTTTTTTTTAAATTTGTATTTAACATTTTTCTATAACATATAAATTTGGGTGCTAGTTTTGGACCATTGTTGCAAGTTATTTTGTTAGATAAGCTCCAGATTTGGCTTCAGTACTGACTAATCTAATGTATATGCAGAAATATAATATTGTATAGCTTCCTATTAAAATATGAATTTAAAAGATAGACTTTTGAGGGGTGTACTTATATATGCTGAGCGCTGTATCGGTAAGTGTTTCTGCTTGTGGAGAAAAAAAAAGTTGTTGAGCATTGGTTCATCATTTTTTTTTCCATCCACACCTGCTTATGGTTATGTTTTTGTCTATGTAACAAAGCTATGTTGTGAAGAAATTAGTACCTAAAAGCATTGGTGAATGACTATGAATGAAATATGCAAATTTACCATAAAATAGAAATTTCTTCTGCTTGTGCAGGGCTCTACTCTGTAAAAGCCAATGTCTCCCTTTGCATTAAACTCTGAGCTTCTTATATTCAGAGATGTTGTTTATGTTCACACAGCTACATTACACATCAACTACAGTTTAAAAAAGGATATCGTTGTGGACCCCCGCTTTAAGGGATTATATGCAGCATCCTTAATAAATTTTTTTAGGCAAGGCGAGATCTACTCTTAAGGTTTATAATTAAAGGAAAAATGTGTTTAATCAGCCTGATCTCACAAGAAAACGTAAGTATTTTACGTTTTGTCAGTTTAGTGGCTAATTCGTACGAACTCGTACGATTTTAAAAAGGAGGCATGGCACCTAACCCCACCCCTAAACCCAACTGTCATTGGGGGATGAGCAAATCGTACTAAATTGTACGAATTAGATCGTACGAATTCGTAGGAATTAGCCACTAAATCAAAAAGTTACGAATTGCCATGAGATTGTGTTAGCTTAATGCATTATAAAGCTTGAAGTATTAGAATCAGTACTCAACATGACAAGGAATCGATACTCTGTATCGGCTGCAAAAATCCTGATCGGAGCAACAATAATAATAATTGTAAAAAAAAAAAAAGCTGACTACTTTGCGGATTTCATCTATTGTGGGTTATTTTTTTTAAACGTAACTCCCGTGAATAACAAGGGACTATATTAATTCATCTTGTCAAATTGCTGAACACCTCCTTAAAAAGTCGCCGTGTGCAAATATGTTAAATGACTAAATCCAAAAACGGTAAGAAATTAAGTTGAGAAAGCTTAACTTGTAGTAATTTACTACGTGGTTTCACAAAAACACAATTGAACAGACTTGCTACAGCTGAATGCAGGACTGGGAAATCCCATCCAACTTCCAGCAGGTGTGACATTACAGTAAATGGGCCATGCACCTCCTATAATTGATGCGTGACCGAATCTGTACATAAATAGATGGTCTGATTACCTCATTATTATCCCTCTTTGGTGAGCTAGGCAGGAATATAGGGACGGTCATGGCTCTAATGCTCCTCAAGGTCAGTATAACGCGGATGAAATATTGCAGGCCACATTAGAAAGCACACAGAGGGGAATAATCCACTGGAGCCATTTCTATTGAGTCAGAAACCTCAAACGGGTGCATTACTCAACAATGCTTTCCTCAGCAATAGGATCATACGAGATTCAGGAATATTTACATAATGTGAGTGATGGAAGGTTTAAGTAAACACTTCATGCTTCCAATGAACAGACGCTTAGTAACAATTCAACACCACTGGAGTTGTAGTGCGAACATTTATGCTTAGTTTTGATCGAAAAAGAGATGCTGAAGTTGCTAGTGTCACGTCTGGGAATAAAAGAAACACTGCAAGACACACATATATGGGTATTTACATTTAATTTAAATGTATGGTAAATATATAGGATTTGTTAAAGGAATAATTTCAGCTGAATGCAGACCAACAGAATGCTGACTGCTTTTAAAGTAGCTTCATGTATATGCATTACTGAGCCTTTTCTCCACTTACACAATTCTTCTAGTGCATTTGGGTTTCTTTTAGATGCTTCACACCCCAAAATATGATCATCCATGTGTGAAGAAGCCCGGTAAAAAAGTGACTAATAATAAATATAATTTAAATGCATTTAAAATGTTATTTAGACACTGTATACTTTCTATTGTTGCATTTTTCTATTTTATTTGTAGCATACATTACAGTACTTATATAGTATAGTACTTATTTAAGCATTTATTGACTTATTTGACCATATCTTTATTCTAATTCATTTGTGTTCATTTAATAATTATTTGTATTTTAATAATTTAATATAAAACAGTAATAATAATAACAATAGCGATGCGGTGGTGCAGTGGGTAGCGCTGATGCCTCAGAGCAAGACGGTCACTTGTTCGAGCCTCGGCTGGGTCAGTTGGCTTTTCAGTGTGGAGTTTGCATGTTCTCCCCGTGTTGGTGTGAGTTTCCCCCGGGTGCTCCGGTTTCCCCCACAAGTCCAAAGACATGCGGTATAGGTGAATTGGGTGAGCTAATATTGTCAGTAGTGTATGTGTGTGAATGAGTGTGTGTGTAGATGTTTCCCAGTAATGGGTTGGACTGATGAACCGCCAACTTATCCAGCATATTTTACGCAGTGGATGCACTTCCAGCCGCAACCCATCATTGGGAAACACCCAAACACTCTCATTTACACAGGTACACTACGGACAATTTTTACTACTTGTTCTTTACTCTCAGACTATTCAGACTTTATGCTTTATTCTCGCTAATGTCAACTTTACTCAATATTACGACTTTATTCTCGCTAATGTCAACTTTACTCAATATTTCGACTTTATTCTCGCTAATGTCAACTTTACTCAATATTTCGACTTTATTCTCGCTAATGTCAACTTTACTCAATATTACGACTTTATTCTCGCTAATGTCAACTTTACGACTTTATTCTCGCTAATGTCAACTTTACTCAATATTACGACTTTATTCTCGCTAATGTCAACTTTACTCAATATTTCGACTTTATTCACGCTAATGTCAACTTTACTCAATATTACGACTTTATTCTCGCTAATGTCAACTTTACTCAATATTTTGACTTTATTCTCAAAAATGTAAAATTTATTTAAGAAATGTTTTGACTTTATTCTGGAAAACGTCAAATTTATTCTAGTTACACTATGAATGTGTTTATTATTTACATTATTGTTTTATCATTATTATTAAATTACAATTTTTAAATGCTTTTTCTCCATGGATACCCAGCACTCCCTTGTAGTCCCCTGGGGGTTCCCGGACCCCAGTTTTAAGACCCCCACACTCTAACTGCAAGATTCTGTTGAACAAAGCTAGGTATTCCAGGTTACATTCCACTCTCATTGGCCATTTTATTAGGTAGAGCTCGTCAGTAATGGGTTGAACCACAATTTGCCTTCCGAACCGACTAGGCAAAACAGTGCCATTGATTCATTCTAGATATTGCAAACATTCCTCAGAGCACTTGATACATAATGCCAAGATAGCGTCAAACAGTTGCTGCAGATTTGCCACTGCACATCCATTATGTGAATCTCCTCTTCCAGCACATCCCAAAGCCACTCTATTGAGTGGAGATCTAGTGATTGTGGATGCCTTTTGAGTTTAGTGAACTGACTGTCATGTTCAAGAAACCAGATTAGTTTTGTGATGAGGTATGTTATCCTGCTGGAAGTAGCATCATAAGATAGGCAGACTGCAGTAATAAAGCAATGACATGGTGTGATGACCACTTATGGTCGTTGTCTGTTGGATTGTGGGGTGCGTGTTTGTGCGCGTGCATGAGTGTTTACAGGTCAAGCTGATTGCGGCGGGATGAGTTCAGTTCTTCCTGATATAAGCAGTGTGTCTTTCTTGGAAGAGCTTGCCTGGGGTCAGAATCTGATCGCCTATTTCTTCAAGCCCTGTCCATGGTCTAGATAGGGTTTGATAACAATTTGTTTAGTGAAATAAGTTAAAACAAAACTTCTATATATATATATATATATATATATATATATATATATATATATATATATATATATATATATATATATATATATATATATATACCACAGATACACTTGTCTTTTGATTATTTGTAGTGAGCAGGTTTAAGGTCGCAACACATGGTAAAAAACAATGGTCAGGTCAAAGCTGTGGCATTTAAACAAGCTCAGTTGTTACAAACCACCAGTAGCCTAAATTGCTGATACAGTGTAAGTTGCATCCATGCTTTCATATGGTTTCTGTCAAATTCTGATCCTCGAGGCTCATTAGACTCAAGGCAATCCAATTTTCTGTTGCCTGCCTCAGTTTGCTGTTGACCCCTTCGGGACATTTTTCAGTAAATTAAAAAAAGTGATTGGAGTGCCACTGGTTTGATCTTCTGCTGTAGCTCATCTGATTCAAGGTTTAACGTGTGCTGTTTTCAGATATGCTCTCTGGAAAAACTCTTTTTATTTGTGTTACTGTTGTCCTTTAGTCAATCTGGTAATTGTCCACTGATCTCTGGTATAAACATTTACCCATGAACTGCCACACACTATATATTTTCCCTTTTTCCAACAATTGTCTGCAACTCATTAGTTAAAGGCTGTGCATTACATTTTCACCACTAGAGGGTGCAGACACACAAACAAATGTGTAGTTTGATGATGGGGTAACGGAGTGTGGAATCGTAGGAGTTGTGGTCTTTATTACATCCTACGGGACTCCTACTGAAATAAAGTATTCAAGAATTATATATATTCTATTAATCTTAGTATGGCCGGCACAGTGGCTCAGTGGTGGCTCAGTGGCACAAGGTTGCTGGTTCGTGTCCCGGCTGGGCCAGTTGGCATTTCTGTGTGAGGTTTGCATGTTCTGCCCATGTTGGTTGCTCTGGTTTCCCCCACAGTCCAAACACATGCGGTATAAGTGAATTGAATAAACTAAATTGGCTGTAGCGTATGAGTGCATGTGTGAACGTGAGAGTGTATGGGTGTTTGCCAGTACTGGGTTGCAGCCGGAAGGGCATCCGTTGCATAAAACATATGCTTTTTGCATTTTTCTTACGCAAAAAACGAAAAAAAATAAATAAGTAAAAAATCAAACCGTTTTTTTTTTTTTTATGACGGACGAAAGTTTCGAAGGCAGTGTGTCAGTACGATTTACACAAAGTGAGGTCAAATTTATTTTTTAACGTGTGAAAATTATGGATGAAAATTTCGGATTCAGAGTGCAATAACCTTAAGGCTGAAATCCGTCAAAGTTAAACGAGAGCCCTTAAGTAATACGGCACAAAAACAGCAGTGCTTTTATTATGATACATTCCACCACTTCTGGTGTTTCCATTTTTGGTCATGTAGGGAAGGAGGAGGTCTGTTTTTTTTTTTTTTTTTTCAGACTAAATTCTTTTTAGGGTTCTGTTGTAATGCTGCACACAAATATAGTCTAATATACATACAACACATTAAAGCATCTTTAAATTTGACATGTTTTAAATAATGAAAAAAAACTGTCTGTCTCAAAGCTATCTTACAGCAATTCCAAACTTTTTGATTTAGTGGCTAATTCGTATAAATTCGTACAATCTCATTCGTACTATTTGGTATGGTTTGCTCATCCCCCAGTGACGGTTGGGTTTAGGGGTGAGGTTCAGTATCATGCCTCCTTTTTAAAATCGTACATTTTCGAACGACTGACCTCAGATTCATACAAATTAGCCACTAAACTGACAAAACGTTAAATACTTATGTTTCTTCGTGAGATCAGGCTTGATATCTTTAGCATGCCGACATAAACCATTTTAACTAGTGACTTGGTTATTTCTCTGGATTTAAACATACTTTAAAACATTTGGGACAATGTAAGTGTATACGTCAGCAGAATTAATAACACTGTTCTAGTGGCTTTTGGATATTTTAATACAAAAAAAGCTTAAAACTGTGGATTTACTGGGATTTTCAATCACATTTTTAAAAGCGCATTAATCTACTGTAATGTGCTTTTAAAAGTGTGATTGAAAATCCCAGTAAATCCACAGTTTTAGAAATACTCAAAACCACCAGCCTGCCACCAACGTGACATTTTACGTCATATAAATAAGCTTTATGTCCCTATTCTGGTCAGTTTAAAGTTTAACAGTTCTTACTGCTGTACATGGAACTTAACCTTAATGTCTAAAGGCACTGAATTACTATTTGATTAGTCAATTAGATACTGTATCTGCAATAACGAACCATTAAACAGATGTACCTAATAAAGTGGCAGATGAGTGCATTTAAATTGTGACTTGGTTTCGCAAAATGAGTCTTTAACAGGAGGCCTTCACTAAACCTTTGTCCTACTCTGCATATACATAACGCAAGACTATTTTAACGTCTTGCAACTGTTGCCATGGTAGCTTGTATGCAAATGTTTATTAAAATATCCAAAGATGGAATATTTATAAAACCTTTATTTTTTATGTCCCTTAATGTCAATTATTACTGGATACTTTTAAAATTGTGATACATCAAAGTGGCTACTGGTCTCTCAAGGCATTTCAGAATTGGTAAGTGACCCAGAATCACTATGGCAACAGCAGCCCTTATCCGTCCCCAAAAGAGGACATACATTACAGTACAGCATGCTAAAGGACAGTGAGCAATCATTCTCTCTTTTGATAACACACACACCTACACGTGCATGCAAACACACAATCTAAACGAATGTCCCCTAAAAACACTTTCTTTAATTGGAACAAAAATCCCCACATGTAAAAACATATCATCAGTGTTATCAGTATATGACCAACATACTGTACTGTATATACAAACATGGCAAGGACTACTGTAATAAAATACACTTTTTTTTAAAGATGCGGCCAAGCTTATTTATTTTTTGTGTAACATTTTATTTGAGGTCACAATTCGTGCTGTTAAAGGTGGTGTATATACGTTTTGACTCTTCTAAAGCTTAAACATACCATAATGTGTTTGCAGATATTTAAGAAACATGCCAAGTGAACATTCTTGTTTTTTTGAAAACCAATGCTGAAGTCATAAGCAGAAGATATTTTGCTTTGAAAATGTGTTTTCTGTGCCCGAACGCTGTTTTTTTTAACCGGCCCAGTGCCACTTTAGCCAATTATATTTCAGCACTAAAGGGTTGCCTTGGTGGAAAACCACGTATTTCATTCATTCGTTCAGAAAGGATCTCAAAGCTTGCGTCCATGACCTAAATGTGATCTGCTGTGGACAGTAGCAGACTCCGAAATGAGATGCGGATTCAGAGCTCCAAATGAGGTTAGCAATTAGCAAAGAATAGAGATATTACGAATGTAAACATTAGGTGAGCAGGGGGTTGGAGTGGGGGGGAATTGAGGGATTAGAGTGGTAGGAATGTCTAGGTGTCGGGGGTATGGTGTCTGAATAACACAGTTAAGTAACTGTACCATGCACCAGGTTTTGGTCACCCATTGCGATCGGATACTATACCAAAGTCGGCAATCTGGGGGTGTTATAGACTCTACCAAAAAGCTGTGGGGGGGTTGGGATGTGTTGGGGGTGAATTTACAGGAGTTTTCTGAAAGAAATAACAAAACGGGAGGGTGGTGGGAGATGGGTCTGAATTATGGGAGACTCCTGGGAAAAACGGGATTGTTGGCAGGTACGCTGATATGTGTTTGTTTGCATTATCTCACAGTTCTAAAGTTCAATTTCAAACGGTTTATTTTATTTTCAAGATTTGAGGTGAACTATCTGCTGCTGCTTTCAGAAGCATGGCAATAAATGTCATGTAAAATGTAATTCAAACTCACATTGTTAGCATTTAACACTGAATAAAGCACATGGGGTGTTTAAAGTTTATCCTGTTGTTCAGCTGCAAGAAATAAAAGCCATTTCTAATATATAAATTCGAGGTGTTGGTTAGAACAAAAACTCCTTTTAATATGGAAAATATTCCCTCTATTGCATGTCGTTGCTTTAATTTAGAACACAACTCGAGTCAGACTCACTCCTCAATCTGGCAACTAGCGCTTGCGTTTGTTTTCATCCAGGAATATAATACCTAGTTCAACCACAGGGTATCAAAAATCCAATACTGCAGCTTTAACAAACCATTAACTAAGACTATTAGCTCAATTAACTGCTAATTAGCTGCTTATTAATAGTGAGGTTGTAGTTGGGTTTAGTTATTGGGTAAGATTATGGATGTAGAAAAAAAATCATACTTTATAGCTACTGATACAGTTATAATCTTAATAAAAGGCAGGTAATAAGCCAGAAGTAAATAAGAATTGTGATCTGAACTAAACTGTTTAGTTAGTTTTTATTTAAAGGAGGGATTTTTGTGGTTCTATTGATCAAAGGAAGCGACAAGAGGGTACTTTATATTGTTTTTATATTAAACATACAGTGAGTGACCGTTCAAAATGACCACCGCGCGTGTGGCACCGTCGTGGGACAAGTGATTACGAAAATGTATTTAGGTGTAACAGCAGTTTGAGAAAATGCTGCCAGGGGGCACAAAGGGACGGGATGTGAACAGACAAAAATATACAGTAGCTGCTACTTGTAAATAAAGATGAAATAATGAAAAAAAGCATTATAATATCTTCATAAAAAATAACAACTTGTTAACAAGCTTTATTATCATTCTAAACTTGTTGGGCTCTATAATACACCCGGCGCAAGATGTGTTTGGCTTGATTTGTTGCTATTTTCAGACCAGCGCAACCCTTATTTTCACGTTTTGCACAATGTTGTTTAAATAGCAAATCTATTCACACCACTTTGTACTCATGGGTGTTCCAGTCTAAAAAGGAGGTATGTTAAGGCGCATTGTTGGTGCGCTGCTATTTTGAGGAATTGAAATAGGCCGCTCCATTGACCAACTAAGAGCTGGTCTAAAGTCCAACACAGAGCGTGTTAGTTGTGCACCTATGCAGATCCAAACAGTTAGACATTGCTTAATACACACAGACTGTACAGCAATACACAGATATGTTTACATATGAGTTTTTTTTATTGTTACAAAAATTATTATTTTCTATGTAAATATAAAAACCACTGCCTCCATGCGTTCATCTCGGTGGGCTTTTAAAAATGTATTCATGACAATTTGTATTTTTATATAATGTTTTTATTAGCAGTATTATTTATTATATGCATATTTATATTTGCTTTACTAAAAACAACTTTAGATTTGTCCACCTGTCAGGTTGTAGAGACGTATTATGCATCACCATATGGGGCATAAGAATAGGACGTGTGGATCTAACTCCGTTTTTTGACCACACTTCATTATAATTGTTCTTTTATTCATTTGCTGGTAATTAGAACTGATTTTAGAAACAGTTTTGAAACAAAATTAAATATGTCGGCTAATGGATGTCTACAGTGGAGTGCGTACAACACGGTTTCCTTATCCACTAAAGTAAAGGAGTAAAGAGTAACATTAAATTAAAAAGAAAGGAGGCCAAATGGAGGAGGCTCGTTCATTATCCTTGTGCTGCAGATGTCTGTTTAACCGTTTTTTTGCCAGTGAAGCGTTCAGTTTTTGCACTTACAAAGTCTGACATGTAAATAGCAAATGCGCCATGGCGTGATGCAACTGACTATTAAAGGGAATAGGAGATAAGACTCTGATTGGTTTAACTGAATGGTTTAGTAACGTTATACTCAAAACAAAACCCATAATTCATTCAGAGAATAAGCACAACCCTGTTAGACCATTCGCCGGGCATTAAACACATTTTCCGTCCTTACAATAGCGAAAGTGGATTCAGACATGCCCTTAATGCTTTTGCACCATGCACTTTAGACTCTGCGCCTAGATCGTTAAAATGTAAAGTGTTAAGTGTAATGTCACACTTTTCAACTCTGAAAACTGGACTGACACTGTTTCAATTCACTATAATCTTCTATTTTAAGCTGCTTTGACACAATCTACATTGTAAAAGCGATATACAAATAAAGATGAAAATAAATAAATAAATAAATAAATAATGATAATAATAAAGTATAAGATATTCTAATTTTATTCTTTAAAATAATTAAAAATAGAACAATGCTGCCACACATTTTACTGCAATGCGTGATATCATATCTTTTTGTGTACTTTCTTCGAAAACAATTTTTCCAGGTCAAATAAGCATGTAGAGCTACAAAAAGATGACATCTGTATTGTATTTTGATGCATATTTCAAACATTACATAAGTGTTCGAATGCATATTTCATTTTAAAAGCCCTGTGTATGCCCAGTGCAACTGACTACAAGCTGACTGCACTGTATTGCTGTGCGTCAGAAATAATAGCGAACGTCACCGATTTATAATTATTCTAAAATGGTTCAAGGCCTGATATATTATTCATCTTAAATGTAACCGGAAAAAAAGGCTAGCATTGATTATCAGTGTGTGCAGCTGAAGCATCATCCATTTACACTGTTTATATCAGGTCTTAATACAGACCCTTTCAACACCATCTGAGCTCACTTCTTGGCCAATCAATCTGATGAATTTATTAAGAGCCAAAGCAGCATGAGACTGACATTGTCAGGATTGAGTTCATTTATAGCTGAGACTGAAAGCTAGAGGTGCCAACACAACAGAACTTCATGTTCTGAAACGTACAGAAATGCACAATGACCACATTTAATTTCCAGGAAAATACTAATACGTCACACTTTATAATAAGGATTTATTAGTTAATAGATTTACTAACATGAACTAATAATGAATAATACTAGTACAGCATTTATTAATCAGTTCAAAATGTACTGTTTTTTTAATCGCTTTGACGCAATTTCCATAAGCAAGCTGTAAATTTTCAAAACTCTAAGAACTTATTGTATATCACATTTCAGAAATTGTTTTAGTCCAACACACACACTTACAAAGTATCCTTTTCACTACACAAAATAAGTGTTTCATAAATAAAGGTTTCATTCACAGTAACTGACTTTCATAATGCTATCACTATCAAACTTTTGATTTGCATTTCTTCTTCACTTTAATACATTTGTTTGTCATTTAATTCAACTGATCTTAATGTTTATTCAATGGATTATTTTTTATGTCCATAGACTTGCCTGATCATTTGTAAATTACAAATTTCTGCAAGAACTTTCAGTCAAGAAATGCCAATTACCAATTTCACAATTATATACCAAATAAAGTAGAACTTGCAAAGTTAAAATAACAGTACAGAACAGTACAGTTAATACTGTACTTTTTTACTTGTGTATGTAAATGATTTTTACACATAATATGTTGGATAAAAATTACATATATGATGTACAAGTTCATATTTGGATTTCACATATATAAAATAAGTCATACATGCAACATATTTTAAATTATAGCAAATTATGATTGTTTATACATACTGGAATTACAATTTTGGATTTACAAATACAGTTAAAGTCAGAATTATTAGCCCCCTTGAATTATTCGCCCCCTGTTTATTTTTTCCCTAATTTCTTGTTAATGGATAACAAGATGGATAAACATAATAGTTTTAATAACTCATTTCTAATAACTGATTTATTTTATCTTTGCCATGATGACAGTAAATAATATTTTCCTAGATATTTTTCCAAGACACTTCTATACAGCTTGAAGTGACATTTAAAGGCTTAAATCGGTAAATAGGTTAGGGTAATTAGGCAAGTTATTGTACAATGATGGTTTGTTCTGTAAACATATATAGAAAAAATATATAGCTTAAAAGGGCTAATAATATTTACCGTTAAATGTTTTTTTTTTAAATTAAAAAATGCTTTTATTCTAGCCGAAATAAAACAAATAAGACTTTCTCCAGAAGAAAAAATATTATCAGAAATACTGTGAAAATTTCTTTGCTCTGTTAAACATAAATTGGGAAATATATAAAAAAAATAAAAATAAAAATAGGTAAGGGGCAAACACTTTTCACACCACTGTATGGCCATTTTTGCAAAAAATAAAAAAATTTAAAAATATATACATTGCATTTCCAAATATAACATATGGTAAATATAACAATATATTGTATGTCATAAATGTAATTAGCATATATTGCTATCTCTTAGATTTCTATGAGTTCTTCGATTAAATTTTTGTGCTGTACAATTTTATTAAATTTTTTTGGTCAGTTTGTCTGTGATGGCTGTGTACAGTATTACAGTACAGTAACATTAATTCAGCACTGAGGACAATTTGAAACCTGTACCTTGTATTGTTTGCTACTGAATGAACGAATTGTTAAAAGTACTACAGTATTACAGTACAGTAACATTATTTCAGAAATGAAGTAGAAAAAAAAGAGCTTATTGTTGTGTTTTGGTGATTAAAGTGTTCTCAGTGCATGTCACAATCATCTTGTGTTCTGAAACATTGACTGCAGCTACAATAACATCAGATTTGAAAGAATGACTAGTGGTGTTACAAGTGTGATCAGTTTAATGTTTTGTACATAGTGATTTGAAAATGTACACTTTCCTTATAATAATAGTACCAGAAAAATAAAAATAAACTGTTATGCATTATTAAAACATAAATTGATGCTTATTAACATTAGTTTATGCACTGAGTGTTAACATGAACTAACAAAAACTTTATTACCATTAACATTAACAAAGATACATAAATACTGTAATAAATGTATTGTTCATGTTAGTAAATACATACACTAATATAACCTTATTGTAAAGTGTTACCACTAAATGTTAGTGCCTGGATATTGATGTGCTGTTGCAAAGCCACTGAGATGAAGTGTTTACAAAAGAAGCATATATATCCAGTTTGATTTTGAGCTTTTGATGTAAATTAAGTTTATTTTGCATTATAAAAGCGAGGATTAAGAGCACAGTTAGGTTGAAGGGTTTTGCAGGTACTCTTTAAGCCATCATTATAATGACAATACACTTCAGGCTCTCAATACTAATGGCTAAAATTAAGTTTTTCAGGCAAGTCTTGGTGAGAATACCCTCACTAATCGCCGCAGAAGTCTATAATTTCATTATTTTAATCTGCATCGACTTCTCATGACTGATTCCTTTAAGCTTGGCAAGCTATTACCAGCGTAAAATCCTTATACAAAGACAGTCTGACTGTTAGAGAATGACAGTAGACCTGAGGGGAAAAAGATGAACAGTGAGCGTAGGACAAAAGACTTAAAGAATACGCTGGAACAACGGAAAGATTTGCTGTTTAATGGCTCATTTTCATAGTGATATTCATTGCAATTCTAAAATAAAATCTACTGTGATTTGAGTTTAAATTAAAACATGTTTGAACTTCTTGGGGTTTGGCATTTAGTGAAGTGCATTCTGGAATGCTGAATATCTGTTGGTTGCACAAACCTAATATTAGGCCCATTTCAGTTCTACTGAATAAGAAAGTAGTTGTATGATAAATTTAAGTGAATGTATATGGTTCAAAGATTTTAAAAAAGGTTTGTGTTTTACATTAATAATGTCCTGCATATTAATATTTTTATGTATTATGTACACCCGTCAAACTGTACATTAACGCAAATTTCTAAATCAGCCAATCATATGGCAGTAACTCAGTGCATTTAGGTATGCAGGCATGGTCAAGACGATCTGCTGCAGTTCAAACTGAGCATCAGAATGGGGAAGAAAGGTGATTAAGATGACTTTGAATTTGGCATGGTTGTTGGTGCCAGATGGGTAGGTCTGAGTATTTCAGAAACTGCTGATCTACTGGGATTTTCAAGCACAACCATCTCTATGGCTTATAGAGAATGGCCCAAAAAGGAGTAAAAAAATCAGTGAGTAGCAGTTCTTTGGAGCAAATGCTTTGTTGATGCTGGTCAGAGGAGCTGTAATAACTCAAATAACCACTCATTACAACCAAAGCATGCAGAAGAGCATCTCTGAATGCACAACTTGTCCAACCTTATGGGCGTATGTGCTACAGCAGCAGAAGACCAAAGTGGGTGCCACTCCTGTCGGCTAAGAACATGAAACTGAGGCTACAGTTCACACAGGCTCAACAAAATTGGACAATAGAAGATTGGAAAAACGTTGCCTGGTCTGGTGAGTTTTGATTTCTGCTGCAACATTCGGATGGTAGGGTCCAAATTTGGCATCAACAGCATGAAAGCATGGATCCATCCTGCCTTGTATCAATGGTTCAGGCTGCTGGTGGTGTAATGGTGTGGGGGATTTTTTCTCCCATAACATAAGTATTGTTGCTGAGCTTTATGACCACAGTGTGACCATCTTCTGACTTACAGCAGGATAACGCGCCATGTCAATCCACGAATCATCTTAGACTGGTTTCTTGAACATGGCAATGTGCTCACTGTACTAAAATGGCCTCCACAGTCACCAGCACTCAATCCAATAGAGCACCTGTGGGATGTGATGGATTGGGAGATTCGCATCATGGATGTGCAGCCGACAAATCTGCAGCAACTGTGTGATGCATCTTCAATGCTATCATGTCAATATGGACCAAATCTCTGAGGAATATTTCCAGTTGTTGAATCTATGCCACAAAGGATTAAGGCAGTTCTGAAGGCAAAAGGGGTCCAACCTGGTACTTGTAAGGTGTACTTAAAAAAAGAGGCCGGTGAGTGTATTTTGCAGTAGAGACCCATTTTTCAGAATAGTTAAAATAATAATAATCATAAAAATAATAATTAAATATTTGATCAGATGATCAAGATTTCTAATCATAACAAATTAAAACATTTGATATTCTGAACAATTGGCAGTTTCAGGTAAAACAACAAATGCTCTAAATGACCAGCTTTTTGACCAGAAGAAATTCTTTACAGATAAAAAAGCTCAAAAATATTATATTTAAAACACCATACCTAATAAATTCAATAAATATATTCATCAGAAACTGATCATTTTCATTTCTTTTCTCCTATCTGTAAACATTTTTTTTAATGTTTAAGGTCTGAAAACATATAATAAATATAATACAGAAATATTTTATACTGACCTATAGTAAATCCTAAAATTCTTATTTGAAATATTGAAGACACATTATCAGTAGTTTATAAATGCAGCTTATGAAACACTATTCTCAAAACGCATTTAAATCCAGTCTCAGAGAATCAATAATAACATTAAAGTGGTCTCTTAAAAATTCCCAGAGGTCTAAATAAATTACCCTTCATATATTTAATTTGCTGTGAACTCCAAAATTTCAATATATATGTCCTATTCATGACTCTTTGGGGTTGCTATAGCTTATGTAACTCGTACTGCAGCCAATGAAGAAGATGCTTTGGCTCCACTTCAGAATATCTAAGAAGCAAAAGCAAACTGAAACATGTGAATGCATACAGTTACAAAATCAACCTCAAGAAGTTAAATATAACCCCTCATGTTTTGTAAAGACCATGCGAAATGCATCATGTCCAAAATCCCACTGTCTTCTACAACATACTGTAACAGAACGGATGTGCTGCAGATACTGTTAGAAATCTCTAACGTCATTTCATTGGATATAAATCTTTGAATCGGCCAGAGCGTAATTCAGTACAGCCAGACAATAAACCCTGCAGCAGAGAGAGAGAGAGAGAGAGAGAGAGAGAGAGAGAGAGAGAGAGAGAGAGAGAGAGAGAGAGAGAGAGAGAGAGAGAGAGAGAGAGAGAGAGAGAGAGAGAGAGAATGGTAAACAGATCAAAAGGAACGACAGGAAGGAAGAAAAATGAAGGATGAAGAAAATTCCTTCTGGGGCTCTGTAATCTTTTTAGGGTGCCTCAAACACAGCTTCAAACCTCTTCTGGAACATTGCTCACTAGCACGATTGGCTAGCCGAGCTTATGAGAGCTAATGTGATTGTGAACTAGTGATATCTCTAACGTTACTCCATGTGTGAGAGATTGGGGGGGAAAAAGAGAGAAGAGGTTGAGTGTGCAGGATTTATGGCTGCTAATATAATCACAAGTACTGTTATCTAGTTGTAGGACATTTTCTGTAAGCCTAAGAGGAATCAAACACAGCCAAAGCTCCTACCCGTTATTATCTAAAAGGATAAGTGAGATCCAAAGGCAAACAGGCGGACGTTCTGGTTAAAGCGTTCATCTTTATTATGGCATTCATTGTTAGAGTTGTACTAGTTAAAAATACCCACACACTGGCAGGCAGCCTGTTCAAATCATCCACTTATCACACATCGGGTTTTGAGTGACAGGGGTTGCGTCTATCGAGAAAACCTGTCTGTGTCTGCTTCAATGCTCATCTCTGTGCCAATGCAAAAGGGAGCGACCCAGCGTGACACTCTCTCTGGTTTCAAATGCCACAGCAAACTAAGAACAGATAAAGCACACAATAGCGGAATATCTCCAGTCTCATCGGTGCAACCAGTAAAGCTCTATAAAGAAGCACGCGGACGCTTTGACAGATGGACAATTCTGCCAGCATGGGAGACCACATGTTGGGGAACGGTTTGTGACCTGCTTTTTGGTCTCGAATGATAATTAGCATGACATGAATGTTGGCAACCCAATGGCAAGAACTGGAACGCTGCACTTATTACTGGATTTCAGACAAGGTTTTGCATAAGCAAGTTTTATTATTTACATACAAAAATAAATGTTTAAATATTTTGACCACAAAATATGTACACTACCTGACAAAAATATGGTCACTTATCCAATTTTAGGAACAACAGATAATAACTTGACTTCTAGTTGATCATTTGGTATCAGAGGTGGCTTATATGAAAGGCAAAGGCTTATTTTACCAAAATAAAATATGATAACTTATTTTTTATTAATTAGGACAGTAAGGTCTGACTTTGCTTAGACAAAAGTCTTGTCACTGAACAGAAATAATGTACAGTATAGAATATAAAGTCATAGTGCAGTGGAAAAAGAATTATTATTGTGTATGACTTCCATGAGCTTGGAGGACTGCATCCATACATCTCTGCAATGACTCAAATAATTAATAAAGTCATCTGGAATGACAAAGGAAGCATTCTTGCAGGACTCCCAGAGTTCATCAAGATTCTTTGGATTCATCTTCAATGCCTCCATCTTACCACTAACATGCTCAATAATGTTCATGTCTGGTGACTGGGCTGGCCAATCCTGAGCACCTTTTTGCTTTTAGGAAACTTTGATGTGGAGGCTGAAGTATAAGAAGAAGCACTATACTGCTGAAGAATCTGCCCTCTCCTGTGGTTGATAATGTAATGGGCTGCACAAATGTCTTGATACCTCAGGCTGTTGATGTTGCCATACACTCTGCAGATCTACTGCAAGCCCTCATACTGAATGTTACTCCAAAACATGATTTTTTCCTTCACCAAACTTGACAGATTTCTGTGAGAATTTGGGTCCATGCAGGTTCCAATAGGTTCTGCAGTATTTGTGATGATTGGGATGCAGTTCAACAATTGATTCAGCAGAAATTAAATCTACCTTATGCCACTTTTCCAAATGATCAACTAGAACTACTTGTAAGTCAAGTTATTATTTGTTGCTCTTAGCACTAGGATTGACATGACAACAAGACTTTTGTCAGGTAGTGAATACTGTATGTAATTGAAGTATGTATATCAGTGTGAATATTAGTGTTGACCTACATTTTCTTATATTATTAGTAATGTTATACAAGCAGAATGTTTTTGCTCTACTCTTAAGTTGAATTTATTCTCGTGATTTTCAGCATCATTACTATAGTTTTCAGCAATTACATTTTTATGATTTATGACAGATTGTGAAAGATGTTCTAAAATGCAAATCAATCAATACTGCAACTTAATATTAGCACATTATTTACCAGCAAATATAAATATTTGGATTTTAATAAAAACCTGGCTCTCCTGAGTATGAAGTCAGCTTTTTGTTTTGTTTAGATTTATTTATTTTTTGCTGCAGTGTCGTTGTTTGGTCTAAAGCTTCTCCAAAAATTCATTATTTATCCATTTACAGCTCCTCATTAGCATATATATCTTTCTCCACCCCAAAGCTATGAATTATATAGAGACCGTTCATGAAAAACAAAAATGTTCATAAATAAACAATGAGAGGCCACTTTATTCGACTCCAGATGATAAATGATAAAATGAATAAAATATAAAAATGTGCGAAGAAAGAGGAAATGGGTACCCATAGAATGGGGCAGGATTTGATTTAAAGGCCAAGGATGCCTGACCCGCTGAATTGTTAAACAAATTATATTAAATAAAGAACTGAAAAAGTAGGAGAGAGCGTGAAAACAACAGAAGCCAAAAGTGACAGGAAGTGCCAGCTTGTGCTTGAGTCTGTGCATAGTAGCTGTTTTTTCAGAATTGATTTTGCCAGCCAAAGAACTGAGTTTGCATATAATAGGAACAGTCAACAGCAGGAACACTGCATCCGCAATGTATTCGCTGGCATGAGAAGAAAGCAGAGATACTGGCAAAGCGCTCTGCGCACCACCTGAAACCATGGATGCAGGATGAGGGTAACATTCTTTGCTAATTACTTTGGCACAGTGGCACTTTGCATTGCTAGTGCGACAGATTTGAAACAAAAATCATCGCAAAACAGCCCGAGTCATACGAGATTAAATCTTAATGTGTGTGCAGGATAGGAAACTGTGGCAGTTTATGTGCCATTCAAATGAATATGATGAAGAAAATTGAGTAATAACCACTGCCAGCTAAAACAGCCAGGGAATTTAAATACTCCCACATCAACTAGGATTTGTTGCCAAAATAGTATAAAGCAAACCTTTAAAAGACAAAACTTGATGCATCTAAGCATCCAGGCAATTATTGTGGTTTCAATGGGGATATTAGTTTATCCTCAATTCAATAGGGAATTGATAATAGTGATCACTGGGCTATTTGAATTGTTTGAAGAAAGACAATAAAAGCGGTTTCTAACCAGGCGTAGGAATCATTATTCATTTTGAACACAGGGGACGTTTTGAAATCTGTTAAATCCCAAACAAATAATGGTTTAATATGCCTTTATTTTTTCCCACTATACAGGCAAACAAACTGCCATGAAATATCATGTTTGTAAAAAAGAGAAGCTCAAATAAAGCTGGTATATGTTTGAACTCGTTTTTAAAAACACAGCGTGGGTTTTACAGCATTAAAGGAAATCAACGAAAACACACAATAGTGACTATAAGACTGAAATGTTGTCATATAGATTGTCTTGATATGACAACCTTCACATTTGCTTTTACATCTATGCAATGCCACATCTGCAAAAAAGTGAAATTAACTCCTTGGTAGTTATGTGGATCTCTCTCTCTCTCTCTCTCTGTGTGTGTGTGTGTGTGTGCGTGTGTGTTTGTGTGTGTGTGTGCGTATGTAAAGCTTCCTGAATACTGTGTAGCTGAGCAGAGCTGGGTGAATCAGGCGACAGTCTGGCGGCTGAACAGCTCAATGGTGACCGCGCTGAGGAACACTGGGATGCTCTTCTGATGGAAGAGATGCAGATCTACCAGTCCAGTTAGTGTGCGGGAGAAATCCGTCTCCAACAGCTGCATGCTGCCGCTACCCACTGGACCAGTAGACTGTAGAGAGAGAGAGAGAGAGAGAGAGAGAGGGATGGGGGAGAGAGGAGTCTGTTTAAACATGACTACAGACTACAAACAACTCAAAGGAGCAAGCATCAAACAAACAGCATCAACTACACAGGTAGACTAGCAAAACAGACAAGTTCAACAGAGTCAAGACAAAACATCACGTACATACAATATGAACAAGCTACTACCAGTTGCTGACTAACACACGTTCCTTAACTAGTGTGCTGACAGACATTTTAAAGGGAAACCTATAATGGGTTTTGTTCAGTTATTCAGTGTGAGCATGAATTCTCTCTAAATGGGTGTGCACACAGACACACACACACACACTAGATTTTGTTGATATTGCCAGTCTACTTACTATTAGTTATTAGCCCCTAACTAAATCATGGACATTTATTGAGTTAAACATCATATGGGTTTATTTTACAAGCTATTAGCGATGATTAAGAAATGTACACAAGAAATCTGGGAAATGCTACTCCATAACTAATTAAGAAAGACTGTCGTTTTATTTTAAGTCACAATTTATGCTATTAACAAACTATTAACTAAGACTATTAGATCAGTAAACTACCTATTAGCTGCTTATTAATAATTAGTAAGGTTGTAGTTGGGGTTAGGTTTTGGGATGCAAAATACGACCATGCTACTAATAAATAGTTAACATGTTAATAAAACCATTTTGGCAAACTAAACACTTAACTAGCTGCTTTTGTAGGATTAGAATAAGATCATACTTTATAGCAACTAATAAACAGTTAATATCTTAATAAACGGCAGGATATAAGCCAGTAGCTAATAACATAATGTGACAACATAGTGTTACCAAACTATCAATAACTAATAAAAATTGATCAAAATGAACAGAATACATTTATTTAAGCTACAATTCTCGCTATTAACAAATCATTTTGGCTAAATAAACACCTAACTAGCAGTTTATGTAGGATTAGGGATGTCGATTAAGATCATACTTAATAGCAAGTATTAAACAGTTAATAGCTTAATAAATGGCAGGAAATAAGCCAGTAGCTATAATAACATAATATGGGACAACATAAAGTGTTACGAAACCATCACTAACTAATAAACATTGACCAAAATGAAAAGAATAAAAAAATTCAAAGGTACAATTCTCACTATTGGCTGAATAAACTAATTAGATGCTTATTAATAGTAAGTCAGGTTGTAGTTGGGTTTAGGTTGAGTAGGATTAATGATGTAGAATAATATCATACTTTACAGAAATTAATACTCAGTTTATATATTAATAATAGGCAGGATATAAGCCAGTAGTTGATAGTATGAAATGTGACAACAAAGTGTTACCAAACTATCAATAACTGATAAAAATTTACCAAAATGAAGAGAATAAAAATGTTTAAGCTACAATTCCCGCTATTAACAAACCATTTTGACTAAATAAAACTCCTAACTAGCTGCTTATGTAGGATTAGGGATGTAAAATAAGATCATACTTTATAGCAACTAATAAACAGTTAATATCTTAATAATAGGCAGGTAAAAAGCCAGTAGCTATATTAACATAATATGTGAGAACAAAGTGTTACGAAACCATCACTAACTAATAAACAGGACCAAAATGAAAAGAATAAAAAAATTAAAGGTACAATTTTCACTTTTGGCTAAATATACTAATTAGCTGCTTATTAAAAGTCAGGTTATAGTTGGGTTTAGGTCTTGGGTAGGATTAATGATGTAGAATAATATCATACTTTATAGCGACGAATACTCAGTTTAGACATTAATAGTAGACAGTAATAAGCCAATAGTTAAAATATGAAATGGGACAACATAAAGTGTTACGAAACCATTGCTAACTAATAAACATTGATCAAAATGAACAAAATAACGATATTAAAAGGTACTAATTAGCTGCTTATTAATAGTTAGTAAGGTAGTAGTTGGGTTTAGGTATAGGATTAGGGATGTAGAATAAGATCATGCAGCAGAATATGTACTTTAAGTACTAATAAAATGTAAATATCTTAATGTAAAGGAGGCCAGCTGGTGAAGTGCTACGCAGGTAACCTCACTCTTTTGGCCGCTAAAGGTTCTCTAGGGACAAATGCTAGAGGCCGTGGTCTTTAGCCTCCTTGTTAGAGCAACTGACTCCCATACAAAGAATAGGTTTGATCCAAGCTCAGACGGGGTTGGGTGCAGTAGGACCAGTGGATTACATGTGGGGGCTTGTCTGGGATGGGAGTAAGGTTTAGATGGGTGAGTGTAACGGAGGCCAGCTAGCGAAGTGCTATGCAGATAAACCTCACTCCTCTGACTACTAAAGATTCTCTAGCGACAGATGCTAGAGGCCATGGTCTTTAGACTCCTTGTTAGAACAACCGACTCCCATACAAACAGTTGGTTCGATCCCATCTCAGACCAGGTTGGGTGAAGTACAATAATCAGACACGTTTCCATGTGTGCAAAATCCCCCAAAATCTTTAGGTGTGGATCAAAGAGAAGCAGCAGCAAGTCTGTGATTAATTACTCGCTCAGAGTAAAACCAAGAGGGAGCAAACACAAAAATGGGTCATCAATCCACAATGGTGTTTCCCATGTCAAATCTTTTTAAGTCTGACCTCCATAAAAGGCAGTAAGGATCGAATATATTTAACATTATGAGGACTTGAGAGAAGAAAAAAAAACATTTCTGTGATTTATGAAGTACTGTAATTGCTCTGAACACAGAAGAGTCCCCTGGACACCAGACCTTCCAATACCTGTCCCGACAAAGCGTGCGCATGTGGAAATGCCTCTTTTGTCTCCAACTTGGTTTTGTTTTCCATTTTCCCAGATCACATTTTAATAAAAGGTCAGCCAGTATTTTTCTCTCCTTTTTGAGAGTGAGTTATTCAGATTGTGACCTTATCAATGTGTTTTTGTATTGCCACCGTCACAAAAGGCTGTTACGAACAATATTTGACCTTTTGCCTAACAACAACTTTTTTCTGTTGATGTTAAAACCGTCCTCAAGTCCACATGAGAGACGGGAGAGGACAGAAGGCTATTATAAAATATGAGAGAAAAACGATTGACGTTCTATTGGGGCTAACAGGCAATGAAGTTTTCAAATTAGTATCGTTTCTCTTTCCTCCATCTTTCCGCTCTCCATGGACGAACAAGTATTTTGCCGCTCACAGCACTGTCAAGCTCGCAGCCATCAAGCTCTGCTCATGTAACAACAACTCCCGCTGAGATTTCTTTCCAGAGGATCAACTCCATCCATCTTGTTTTCTCTCTTCTAAAACTTTGTTTAAATGCAGCTTTTGGAACGAAGCAATGTGAAGTGAATAATTACAACATTTTGACCCAAACAGCTGTTTTCTCTCTGAAGATGCATTAAGAAAAATCATATCAATTTATCCTGTATTGTAGAAAGATGAGGAGAGAGCGACAGACAGACAGAAGAAAAAGGGAAAAATCTGCTTTGCCTGGAGTTTGCTCAAGACACATTTCAGCACATGGAGTGACACCTGTAATGACTCAGCCTTCAGGAGCTTCCAGGGACTTACAGTGTAACGGCCTATATATCTCCTGACAAATCCAGAGAGAATCACACACACCACAGCCACCACCAGCACAAATACCAAATACACACAGCCAAGAAAGCGAAAACTGCTTTTCTCAAGAGGGGATTTTACAATATACATTCCGACTTGAAGCCATCAATCCCCACACACGTGCAGAGAAATGCACTTACCAGTCCCTCCAGGTCTTTGCAAAAAACTAAATCAGATTTTTTTGTGACTAAAATGATTACGTGGCGACTTTTATTGTGGCAAATTTCACAGCATTTCTTTTATTGTTTTGCAGTGAAACTCTAATGTACACATCTTAATTCTTTATGAATTTTTGGACCTTGAGAAGGATTGATTTCTGACATTTATATAAAGGAAACACTGAAAGAAACTAGACTTTACCACTATTCATTCATTATTTATGTACAATAATTAAGACATAAAATGAAAAAGTGAATCAACATAGAAAATGCAAATGAAAACGCAAAAGAAAAAGCTTATTTATTGGCTGTCTTAGTCCTATCACTTTAAAATAACAAACACTGAACATCTCTATATTTAGGGTAAAACACTGCTTTATTTATTTATTTATTTATGTTTGTACTTTCATTTTAGTTGTCATTTACTTCTTTTGTTTTGATTTCTAAAATGAATCCTTATTGTATTTAACAAGTTTTAAATGATAAAGCTTGTCAAAATGTTTTTCATGATTTATGAAGGAATTATAATGCTTTGTTTTGTTATTTCATCTTCATTTACAAGTAGCAGGGTATTTACAGGGTATTTACATATTTCTGTCCATTCGCATCTTGTCCCTTTGTATCCCCTGGCGGCATTGTTGCAAACTGCTGTTACATCTAAACACATTTTGTAATAACACGCGGTGGTAGTGGTCGTTTTGAACTGTCACTCGCTGTATATACAATATATAGCAGTTTAGTGAATAATGCTAGTTCAAATTGCAATAATGTTACATGATGATCACACACAGAATGAGAAATGTGTATTAACAACTTAAGTTTGCACACCAGGGTACATACTATTTGCGAAAACTTTTTTAATTATTATTTTTTTAATGTAAAACTATGCAGATGGTGCAATTAAAAAAAAAAAGAAAAAAAGAAAAGTGAACACCACAAAATTGTGACATTTGCTTGATTTTGCATTAAAATCAGTGATCAAATGAAAAAAAAAAAAATAAAATAAAATTCGCAAAATTCTGGACAGTCTGACTGACTATCCATCCATCTATCTATCTATCCATCTACCTACCTAACTACCTACCTACCTACCCAGCCACTCACCCATCCATCCGTGGACATAAAAATTTAACTTTGTCATAACAGGAATTATATATCTAAATATTAAAAGCATCTAACACTATAACTGGTTTTACTGTTTGTTTTTATTTATCATCAAATAAATTCAGTCTTGGTGAGCATAAGAGAGGTCTTTCATGATGTCAAGACATGATGTCTCTAATCTTTCACACTCCTTTCTGAACAATAATACTTTTTTCCTGTTGCTTTTCAGAACCATAAAAGTATTTGAAATACGACATTAAAATAATAAAGAAAAAACAACATGACAAAAATGAAATGAAATTATTCAAGTAAAAAATGAGGTATGCGTACTTGGGAAGAGCTTTAATAGTTTTGCAAGCTGTGAAGCAATGCAAAGTTTGTATCGAGTAACAAATTTCTGATCCCATTGCGTCTGAGTCGTCAGTTGGTGCGAGAGCACCCTGCCGAGCTTAAAGAGAGGAAACGGGAAGCTGTCATTGCGTCGAGTGTGAGGCGGAGGTGTGTGAAGAGCAGTAATTGGCTGTTAAATTAGCTTTATCTACTGATTAGGCAGATGTATAATTAGCCAACTGCTCCTTGCTAACGGCACATCGTGCTTTACCACATCCATGACATGAGATACAACACATGTACTGAAGATAAAAGGCTACATTAGCCACTAAATTACACATTCATTTTTACACATTCAGACGAGACGTAATTAAGTATAATAAGCATAAATTGGGTGCAAAAAGAAAATTAGCATAATGTCTAAACTGAATGTAAACAATTTTATATACAAGTAAAAGATAAAACTGGTGTCTCAAACTTAATTCAGACTAATTAAGAAAGTTTTTTGGAAACTTTGAAGCTGTCAAATTCAATAACTTAAATAATATTAAGATGAATTTAAACTGTGATCAAATGCTGGTAATGATACAAGAGTGACTGCAATATTAGTTTTAAACGAATGTTTTATAAAGTATTTGTGAATTGGACTTTACACAATTTATAAGATTATTTCTCTGTGTGCATGAAGAAATGCAGACTGCTGATTTGAACTAATTAGTTTTGCAAGTACTAATAAACACAACTTTTGAAAACTTACTGAAGCTAGACTTGACTGAAACAAACATCTCTTTAAATGGGAATGAATGTTCAACAACAACTTCAAACCAGCTTGGCCCCCCCAAAAAAAAGATTTATTTTAAGGGGTATTTATTTTAAGCTATCTTTATTTTAAGGGATATGTTCAGGATATGTTAATGAAGGGTCGTATGTCTTTGTTTCCATGATCCACGGTGTTTGTTGTATGTTTTTTCCCGCGATGCTCTCAGGGCCGATACATTAAAGCTGTTGGTTTGCAGCAAGCATTTTTTGTCGGGAGAGCTGTGGAGAATCGGAGAATAAAGGACTTTGTCTTTTATCAGTCGAGTTTGTTACTATTCAGACACATCGCCTATCCGTGCTGCTGTGTTCACCTATGTTTAAAATCCTACAGACTACGGGCAAGGCTAAAGGCTGGAATAGATAGGGAAAGCAACCTGCTGCACTGCTATCCACTGTGTCTGCATTCAGACCTGGGGATTCAGGAGGAGAGAATTCTCTCTCATTTATAGTGTTTATATAAACATGAATATCTTAATATCGATATAACAAATGGTGGTTATGTGTATATGAAATTTACGAATAATGTATGTAGCAGGGCATTAAATCATTTTCTGTTTATTTCTTTGCATTTTAATTTTGTAAACTATAAAATCATGGGTCTCCTCAGGGTTTGTGTTGTGAGCCAACTGACAAAAGTTGTTCGCTTCCCTCTTTTTCCCCTGCTCTGCTGGCCACGCCAACTCCTCCCTTTGCTCTCAGTGCTCCACGCCCACCATGAAACAAATTCTGAGGTAGACTTGAACTGAAAGAGGGGGGTTTCACGGCCCTTTGAAAATTATATATGATTTGTCCTGACCTTCCATTGGGAACCACTGGATTAGAGGATATAATGTTGAAAAAAATATTCAGATTCTTGTCTAAACTGACTGTCTCACCTCATTTGATCCCTTCTCATAATGATGTTTAGCATTAAAATGCACTATATGAATTACCAAAGTAGGTTTTTGCTAAACAACTTCTTTAATGTGGTATTGAAAAAAGAAAAAAGTCAGCTACAGTTGTTATGGCCTGATGTGGCAGAACTAAGAACCTTTCATGTTTTTTCTCAATTTTTTTCTGTGAAATTTAACCATAAAAGTGAAGAGGCAAGGGGGGATGGGTTTACTTCCACTTAGGGGTGTCCCGATCAGGTTTTTTTGCCTCGAGTCCGAGTCATTTGATTTTGAGTATCTACCAATACCGAAACCTGATACTTCTATAATACATAAAAAAAGAATAAAGAAAAGTAAAGAAACAGATCCAGGATGCTCCTTATGTTTTATTTAATTTACCTTATCTTAACATTCAACAAATCTGTTCGGTAGCTTGAAGAATCAAGTAATAAATAACATCAATTCTTCACTTTTGGACTTTAGTGAATATAAAAATATAGCTAATATAAAAACAAACAGCACTTCAACTTAAAATACCCAGCAGGCATGTAAACAAAAAATAAATAAAAGTGCCACAGTGTTTGCAAAGCCAGTAATGTGATTTTAGAAACTGCATTTCCAACTCTTACTGGAAATGAATGCATTTCTTAATGAAGGGCTGTTGTATTGTGTCGGGTGTTTGTTTTTCAGATGCCTTATCAGGTTTGTTGTGTTAAATGTAGCCTATTCCTTTCCACCTCTTGCAATCCCAAGTTTACATATCTCACAGTTTGCTATGGCAATGTTGTTGTCATCAACTTATAATGATAATACATCTAGAGCGCAGACTTTCCGCTTCAAGCTGCTTCCGTGTTCTACTTTGCCTGCATTTAACCAATAGCATCTCTACAACAAAATGATGTCATGCTGCACAAACTGCTGTTTCTGTGTGAAGTCAAGAAAGAGGTCCAACTTTGAGAGACGCATAACTATAGAAGTGTTAATGTAATGAGAATATGTATATGTATGTATATATATATATGTATATGTATGTATGTATATATATATATGTATATATATATGTATATATATATATATGTATATATATGTATATGTATATATATGTATATATATATGTATATATATATATGTATATATATGTATATGTATATATATGTATATATATATGTATATATATGTATATGTATATATATGTATATATATATGTATATATATATATGTATATATATGTATATGTATATATATGTATATATATATATGTATATATATGTATATGTATATATATATGTATATATATGTATATATATATATATATATATATATATATATATATATATATATATATATATATATATATATATATATATATATATATATATATATATATATATATATATATGTATGTATGTATGTATGTATGTATGTATGTATGTATGTATGTAGGTATGTAGGTATGTATGTATGTATGTATGTATGTATGTATGTATGTATGTATGCATGTATAGGCTACATATATACTGAGTCCTGATTGGGAGGTAATGGCCGAATCCGATCGAGTCTGAAACTGCCTGATCAGGCCCGATTTTCAATCACATGATTAGATCTGGACATCCCTACTTGTACTACCATGAAATTGAAAAAAATAAATAAATAAAAATTATACAATCTTGTCAATGGAGCATTTCTGCTGTATCTTAAGTGAATGCTTTATGATCTCTGATCTGAGCGAGTGTCAGCCAAAAGACTGTAGGAAGAACAGAACTGCCTCTCCAACTGGAAGAGAGGAGATGTAAATTGAATAATCAGGAATATGCAAATGGAAAAACAAAAAGGCTTCAATTTAAATGCAGATTTTGACATTTTGCCTGGGATGAAAAAAGGACAACAGGATGAGTGGCGGAGTAAATATCAAGACTATTATCAAGGGTTTACTTAGACTATGCAGAATGCAGAACATTAGTGTTTGTGCATTAACCGAACATGACAGAAGCTCTGCATATGTGTAGGCTCTTTATATAGGCTGTCTGTCCAGATGCTTTAAAGAGGAATATTCAGCATTTATTGAGCCCTGGACCGAAGTATAAAATGAACAACTGGGAGAATAACCAGAAGCTTACAATCCCCACATACTGGTCTATTTATGTTTCTGCTATACGCTTAATAGAGCATACAGATTTGAGAGTTACAAAACAGCAAACGCCATACTTCAAACCAACCATCTGTGAGAAACAAGAACAGCCTATGAAGAAAAAAAAGAGAGCGTCTGTAGATTAGACTGTGAAAAAAGGAAGAAGAGAAAAAGGGACAAATGTTTGCTCAGCGGTTCATCTAAACTTTGTTAAACTTAATTAAAACTTTCTAATGTAGCATGGTTATAAAATTAGTTGAGGGGTTGGGATGTTTGCTAAGGCACTGAATTTGAACATGATAAACTTCCATTTATTTAGATTAGATCTGCAAAATCTGTAAAGTACTGATACTTACGAAATGGATTTTCATCTGATTGAATGGAAAAATAGATGGAAAAAAAATCTGCTTAAAGATTCTGCAGGTTTTATGACGTTATGGATTAAACGACTCTCTGAAATTTTAGACTAGGGCTAAATGCTAATGTTTAGCCTTGCATAATGCACAAATGGTATTGTAAGGGAAATAAGTAAACCATTATGGTAAATATAGACTTAAAAATGTACTTTTAAATAAAAAGTAAAAAGATTTATTGAGATGGATTGTATAGGTGATTGTATGAGCGTTGTCCAGATTGGGTAGATATACATTAACAAGGGAAAATTAAGAAAAGATTTAAGACCTACAACACAATATATAAATAGATTCAAGATATAGGACCTAAAAGATAGTTTTTGAGACACCCTGATATAATAAAAATAACTTCAAATAGGCACAATATGTTTGAAGTGTTCTCTTAATGTATTTATTGTAGCTAACCATGAGTTGGAAAAGTAAAAGTATAACTGGCATTCCCAAAAAACTGACTTGAATGCATTAGCCAAATAATAAAAAACAAAAATGCTCAAGAAAATATTCTCTTTTCTTTTCTTTTGTGGATTGCACTCATCCTTTAATGCCATGAATTTATAAATTTAAGACTTTCTTCTATGATTTAAGACTTTAAGAACCTAAATTGTAGAAAGTTAAAAGAAGACCTACAGTAAAGACCCACATAAAGCCTGTGTAACTGCCTGCTCTACCAAATGGTTGTCTAAATTTTGACTGTTTTAAACAATGACTGTTAAAGTAATTTAAATAATGACTGTTTTAAATAATGGTTTACACACAGCATTTTTTTTTACAAACAAACAAACAAACAAACAAACAAACAAACAAACAAACATAATACTGTTGCACTACTACACTTGATTTTGGTTTTATTGTAAAAAACAAAGCATGTAAAATGAGAATCTGAAATATTTTATAGCATATTTCAAAAAATAAAGATAATTTAGTATTTAAAAATGTTTTATATGTTTTATTGTCTTGCACTTCATATTTTCTTTTCATAGTTATTGTGTTAATTACATGACTTTTACCATAAACAGACATATCCACCATTTGGTAGAGGTTGATATTTTAGAAATTATGGGATGTGTTGGAAAAAAAAACGCATTGAGTGTGTTAACTAGCGACATTAGGAGATGCAATCCAGTTTTTTTCTTGGTGTGGCAGTTAAAGAGTTAAAGGTAAGTTTATAAATTAATGAATGAACCCTAAGTCTGGAATATGTATATCACAATATTTGACAGACTTCTTTGATTTCGGACAAGAGAATGCAAAAGTCAAAAACAATCATAAGATTTCATCCATGAAGAATGTGATTTTGTCCCATGACATTTTTAAAGACATTAGAGGCTGATCATGATATGCGATTTTGTTCAATCCATCAACAACCATTCCCATGAATCAAATCCCACAATGCTGTCATTTTTTATTTATATATGTATTTAAATATTAGCAGAGCACTGTATATTGGTAAAGTCTAGATCGAATACGAGGCCGGCCGGAAGTGTGGTATGCACATTAATATAGCAGCATTTTTTAATGACACTGTATAACAATAATTAACATTTTTAAAGTACTGTGACGGTTGGGTTTAGGGTTGGGGTAGGCTTTAAAAAAATACAATTTATTGGGTAATTTAATAGATAACATAAATAATACTCGGTACAACTACTGTTTTTACCTTACTGTAACGGATGGGTTTAGGGTTGGGGGTAGACGTTAATAAAATATAATAAATCTGAAATTTTATTAAAAATACAAATTAGTCTCGTTGACCTCAGACCGCAGACGTATCTGATCTAGCAACAACCCTGTTTATTCTGCTTACAAATACTTACCAGGGCTATACCATATTGGAAAAATCTGGTCCAAATTTTTGGTCCTCCTGATTATTAGCCCCCCCAGTATATAATTTCCCCAAATTCTGTTAAATGGAAGGATTTTTTTTTCAACACATTTCCAAACATAATAGTTTTAATAGCTATTTTCTATTTATTTTATCTTTGCCATGATGACAGTAAATCATATTTTAATAGATATTTAGGTAAACATCGGCCGTTTTCTCAGAAGATGACAAGCTGACAAAACATTGCTGTCACTCTGACACAAGTTTTATTTATGGATAAAATTACAAAGCACTGCAGTGTTTGGGTGCTTTTTGTGTTTGTCTGAGATAATTAGTCGACCGAAATGTATCTATTCCATACTGTACAAGCTGAAGTTGATTGGTCAGTTTTTGTCACATGACTTGCAGTGCGCTCCCAGTATTCATTCAACTGTGCGCCTGTAAGCACAAGCTGCGCACCTCCAATGGAAATAATAAACTTGCGCGAACTCTAGAAAAAACACTATATGCAAATTGCCCCTAAAAGGCTGCTGATATTTGCGATCTCCAGCAGTTAATCTTCTTGCACAGATAAGGTGGATTCACCTGATTTGTTGACAAATGGGTTGTGGATCCATTCCTTGGCAGTTCGTGGGTCGTTCAATGAGCCTTTACCCCTTAGTAATGAAACTTTCCAAAGATGTCAATTTCTGCTTGTTGGTTAAATTTGGGCGCTCAAGCAACCGAGATACAAGCAAGAGAATACGGTCATTTTTCAAAATGAAAGATTTTTCAAAACAATAGATTGTTCAGACTAAGATAATAAATAAAACGGAAATAATTAATGATTTCTTGTGAGGCCGGTACCAGTTCACGGCCCGGTGGTTAAAGAATATTGCTGTAGACAATCAGAAAAAAAAATATTGCTTAAAGGGCTTAATAACTTTGACCATAAATGTTTAAAAAAAAATTAAAACTGCTTTTACTCTAGCCTAAATAAAACAAATAAAACTTTCTCCAGATGAAAAAATATTATAGGAAATACTGTGAAAATTTTCTTGCTCTGTTAAACATCATTTGGGAAAAAAAATTCACAGGAGGGCAAATAATTTTGACTTCAACTCTATATTGCAATATCCATACAATTTCATTACAAGGCTGAAATAGATGTACAGATGTGCACATTGCAATAACGATGCTAAATCAATATATTGTGCAGCCCGAATACTAACCTTCAAACACTTTTATTCTGCAAAGAAAAACTGTGATTCACCTCACTGGCTCATTTACTGACTTTACACCACTGCATTTTTTTCTCACCCCTAAATCCCAATGGAAAAAATACATGTTGAACCAGTGGCGATGATAAAGTAGGCAGGCTCTAATGCTCTCTATAAGCAACCACCAAGGAATATGCCTAAAACACCTTAGCAACTGCATAGCAACACACTGGAGGCTTCCCACAACCATGCACAATGTTAATTTTCTTGATCCATCTCATAAAGGGGGCAAATCTCCTTTTAGGTGTTTTGATTTTTGATCTCTCTCAGCTTTTACAATGCCAAAACCTTCTCTTGCCTGTGTGATTCTTCATCTTCAGTCTAAACGTGTTGAAATGTACAAGTACAAAAAGCTTTCTGTCCTTACAAAACCTCAGTCCCCATGATACTCCCCCCACAAAAACAACTTGTGCTGTCATGACAGGCTAACACGACAGCTGACATATGCTTTATGAACGAAGAGAGAACTAGAAGGAATGAAAAGCGAGCACCAGTCTGGAAAGCAATGTCACACGGAATAGCACTCAAACTCTTGCCAAGAAACTCGACAGCTGTGATGGACAGAGATGATGTCTGCTAGTTTAGGCATTCGATCTTCAATAGACACGACAAATCTCTGGGGATCAAATCAAAGCTCCATCCACTCAGTGCATTCATGTTCTCGGTTGAAAACAAGAGAGGGTCCATGCATGAGCGCGTCACGAACACACTGTATGTTTGGCTGGAATCTATAAACATGTTCCGCATGGATTACTCTTGACCAGATGTTCTGAGATATTACAATTCATATCAAAGCATTGCTGCAGTCTGGAATTTCACTTGTGTTCTATTTATCTGCATCCAAAAAGAATATATTAACATTGGCAGGTGAAGATGTTAAATAAATAGTTGAAGTCAAAATTATTCGCCCTTCTGTGAATTAAAAAAATAAAAATAAACATCCCAAATGATGTTTAACAGAGCAAGGAATTTTTCACAGTATTTCCTATAATATTTTTTCTTCTGGAGAAATTAGTTTTATTTCGGCTAGATTAAAAGTAGTTTTTAGTTTTTTTAAACCATTTTAGGGTCAGTATTATTAGCCCTCTTAAGCAATATTTTATAATAATTAAATTTTAATAATTTGTTTAATAATTCAACAGCTAATAATTTTGACTTCAACTGTACCCGAAATAATCATTGAAAACTAATCATCCTTTTTTTTTTACCTTTTACATTTTCAGTTTGGTCTGAAAATTTGTACAAATTTGCACATTCGAAAGAGGTTTACAGAGCATTTGAGGAAATATATATAAATAAATAAAATAATATAATAATAAAATAAAATAATAATAAATAACATTTTAAAATAATAAAAAACATACAATTAAATAAATACAATAAAATAATAAATTATAATAATGTTTTGTATATATGTATAAAGCTGTTATTTTTTTGCCACTTTAAAAAAATAAGTAAATAAACAAACAAATAAATCACATTTCTTTTCACATTCACATTTCTTTTCATAATCTTTTCATAATCACTTTTTTTTTACCTTAATGGGTTTGGTCTGAAGATTTGCATAAATGTGCATATTCAAAAGCGGTTTATAGAGCATTTGAGGAAAAAAATAAATAAATAAAATAAAAACAAATAAAAAAAATGTATAAAATTTAAAAATGCAAAAAAACAACAACAACAAACAAACAAACAAACAAACAAAATAAAATAATACATTTAAATAATGTTTTGTGTATGTAGATATAGCTGCTAGTTTTTGCCATTTTAAAATGCAAGTAAAAAAATAAAATAAATGAATAAATATCACACTATAAAATAATCTTTTAACTTAATGGGTTTAGTCTGAAAATCTACACAGTCAAAAGATGTTTATAGAGCATTTGAGGAAAAAAATAAAAATAAATAGACAAAATAATATAAGATAAATAAATATTTTTTTTAAAATAAAAAAGCTAAATAAAATAAACATAATAAAAGTAAAGAAATAAAAAAATTAAATAAAATATAAAATAATAAAATAAAATAATGTTTTGTATACATGTTTATAGCTGCTAGTGTTTGTCATATACTACCAAAAAGTTCACCTCAAAAGCTACTACACACAAAAGTCCCAATTTAATTTTCTGTAATTTTCTACTGCAAATTATAATTTCATAAGGTCTTTAAGTATTCATATTTCAAGCGAATGACATCAGTCACTAAGGGGGCGTAATAAATATAATAATGACTGCTGTGTTAGAAGTAGTTCAAGACACCATAGTGGATCTATGAATAAATAATTTCCGAGTCCCAACTGTGAATGCAAATGTTACTGGTCAAGATAGCATAGGAGGAAAGTTGGTTCTGAGAAACAGAAACTCGTCCAAAACACAGCAGTGGAGAGGAGTCCGCAACAGTGTATTGACTGAGATTCAAGCCTTCAAATCAACTGCACAGACGGGGTTCAAATTTAACACGCTGCTCCATCACACCTGCTACTAGTGGCTGAGAACATTTACCCGTTTCATTATTTCCTAACTGGCATGACAAGGTATTGAGCATTTTTTAAATTATGAAATTAAATTATAAAAAAGCAGGAATGCCACGAGTATATTTTTCTCTTTCCTTTGTTGGCTCAACACAAAGCATTTTCCACATATAAATCTATGAAAATAATTAGGAGACCACGTGAAAATGGTGCTGGTTATGTGTTGTTGTTTTTGTACTTTTGCTTTGCTTTTTGGTCCAGTCAAAGTAGGACAATTAGGGGAAAAAAGAAGAGGGAAAAATAGGAGAATATGGTTCTGCTTACTGTATACACAGCAGGTCTATCAATTTTGTGTTTCTCAGGTTTCCACTTGTTTTTTCTTGGTTACAGTAATGCGATTCTGTAAATACTGATGACATCTCTTCAGTACATTGAAATGCATTTTGTTATTTAGAGGATTTTTTTTTGCATTCCAATAAAGGTGCTGGCGATGGGGTGGCGCAGTAGGTAGTGCTGTCGCCTCACAGCAAGAAGGTTGCTGGTGCGAGCCTCGGCTGGGTCAGTTAGCGTTTCTGTGTGGAGTTTGCATGTTCTCCCCTCGTTTGCGTGGGTTTCCTCCGGGTGCTCTGGTTTCCCCCACAAGTCTAAAGACATGCGCTATAGGTGAATTGGGTAACCTAAATTGTCTGTAGTGTGTGTGTGTGTGTGTGTGTGTGTGAATAAGTATGTATGGTTGTTTCCCAGTGATGGGTTGCAGCTGGAAGGGCATCCGCTGCGTAAAACATATGCTGGATAAGTTGGCGGTTCATTCCGCTAGGGCGACCCCAGATTAATAAAGGGACTAAGCCGCAAAGAAAATTAATGAATGAATGAATGAAAAAAGGTGCCATCCTTTCAGCCATGTTAATATTTCCCATTTAAAGAACGTGATGCACACCACAGTGCCTTTTTTGTTGACAAGAAAAACAGCGCACTTTGGTTTTTATGTCGCTAGACAACCTTACTGGTCATCTCTATTGCCAGACTGACTTGCTTCCAGGCCTGCTGCTTTTTAAATAATATTGCGATATCCATGATTTATGAAGTCATACAGCTCTGGATGACAGCGACCAGTCTCTCAACTCAAACTCAGTAAGAGAAATTCATTTTACACAAAAAATACCCAACTAACTTGTTACTCTTTAAATTTTCGAATATTGAGAATCTTGAATATTGAAAAAAAACTGAATCCTTATGTCACTTACTGGTGAATTGTCAGAATGTAAAATCATTTCGGAAAGATTGAATGTTTTCTACTTATTCTGCTGAAATTAATATGTTAACATTGAATGCAAAGGAAATTATTTGTTGATTTGAAAACGATGATAAAAAAAAAAAAAAATTGTCCGTTTTATCATTGGGCGGCACGGTGGCTCAGTTGTTAGCACTGTCGCCTCACAGCAAGAAGGTCCCTGGTTCGAGTCATGGCTAGGTCACTTGGCATTTCTGTGTGGAGTTTGCATGTTCTCCCCCGTGTTCGCGTGGGTTTCTTCCGGGTGCTTCGGTTTCCCCCACAGTCCAAAGACATGCACTATAGGTGAAATGAATAAACTAAATTGGCTGTAGTGTATGGCTGTGTGTAAATGAGTGTGTATGGATGTTTCCCAGTACTGGGTTGCTGTGTAAAACATATGCTAGAATAGTTGGCGGTTCATTCTGCTGTTGTGACCCCAGATTAATAAAGGGACCTAGCCGAAGGAAAATCATTTTAATTGGCAAATTCTTTATCCACAAATGCAAACTTCCAAAATATCCCCGTATATAAGGTTTTTGTTAACAAACATTCGTTCTTTTAACAAAGTTTCTTGTGGAAAAACATAAAAGCTCTATATATTGCAAGTTATTATGAATCTGTGTTTGGCATTTTGAGAATGTCTTCCTTTATTTAAATTTCAATTATCTTTGGAACTTTGTTTTTGATGCCTGTTTTTCCTCTCATTGTAATTTACAAATTCACAATAATAAAAAAGAAGCAAATGGGCAGATTTTGATTAAAGATTAACAAAACAAAACAAAAAAGTGACCAGTCTCTGTTCCATCTTAAAGTCTCTGCAGTCGTCTTGGCACACAAACGCTGCTTTCAATTGATTGGACAATGAAAAAAGACGTGACTGCTCAGAGTTGACTTTTTAGTACTCTTAATAGATTAATTCTTAATTTTCTGAAACAAAAAATGCTCTAAATAACAACTTTTAATTGAAATTTTAACAATTTAACAAACCTTAATTGAATAAAAGACATATTACTATACCTGAAGCACAAATATTGAAATATTGAATAATAAATGGAAATTTTCATCCGTTCTCTTAACTGTTTTTCACAGCAGAATGTTATTTTATGAAGATAAAAGTCTATAAAGATTCTTTGACAGGCAGCCGAGTCAGAAAAGCTGTTGGGTTGCAAATAATTTAATACTTAAAAGTGAAAAACAACAATTATCAAAGATGATCAAAGTGTCTGAAATCTGCAGTAAATTTGAATCAGCTATCAAAGCTATTTTATCTTTTGGAGCTCTTCAATTCAGCTCCAAAATACAAGATTTAAGACCCGAAACTCAAAAGCACAGCCTCTCATTAGCAAATGATCCAGCAAGGCACTTGAATGAGAATGTATTGACCCGGCAAGTGAACTTCATGGATTTTTTTTATTAATGCATATTGTTATAAATGAGTGCATATGCCGGTAACAGTTTTCAAAAGTTCTCTCACATGCGCTCTCATGCAAACATATTCTCGATTTCACCCTCATTAATAGCTCATCAGTGAGTTTAATCAGCGAGTCCATCAAAAGGTGTAATCACTTCCTGATTGGACGAGAGGAAATGCCAGAACCCTGATCAAAACATGCATGGAGACACCTGCCGTCCCAGTGTCGACAATCAAAGCGGCCCATGAAAATTATCAAAGCCTGAATCTTCGTCATCATCACCTTTGAGGTTAATGCAAGACACGGAACTGGCAAAGGTTAGCACAGGGACACATTAAACTGTCAGTGTGTGTACGCTCAGTGGATGGCATTTGGGAAATGCTATAAAGGCTATGTGGATGCTTAACATAATGAATGCAGGTCAAAGCTTGAGACACAGAGATCTGCTGGGAACTTTAAGTGATTTTTAATCTTATTTAAATAGAACACTGTTGATAATTAAGTTTAAGCTGGTGTATTTCGGTTTATTACAAAAATGTGCAAATATATGACTACCTCTTAATTTAGAGATTTAAGAAAATTACTAATTATTTAATTTTAGTACGCAACTCCTTTATACGATATGGATACTGCAAATCATGTTGCTTGTTTTGATGAGGCTTGTTAATTAATCTTATTTACAAACATGAACCATATATTTATCATAGAATATGTTCATCTTATAAGCATTTATTACCTAATTATAACAAGCACTGCTTGGATTTAATAATGCATTAATAATTTGAACTATAATTAATAAATGCTGTACAAGTATTGTTCATTCAGGACTTCTAGAGGTCTCCATAATCTTGGACTAGGTCGTATCCTGAGCAGATGCTGTGGTGGTCATGGAGGAGTGGAAATCAGGGTTTCTGCAGATATCATAATGTCAAATTTAAGACTGTTAAGAGCTTATTAAGACAATTAAGTATTAAATTTAAGACCTATATTACAATATAAAAAACACACATACACAAAAAGAGAGAATGCAAAATCACAAAATTAGTGGTAAAATAAATGTATTCAAATTGAACAGTACTAAAGACAGATTAGATGCACCATTGAACTACGGAAAAAACAAACAAACAAACATCTTAAAGTTGATTTACACTTTAGCCTAGTGCCGAATCGCACACCTCATGAAACGGACGAGGCTTTTATACATGACGTGCAAGTATAAATTGAGATCTAAATCATGTCGCCATTGAGATATTTTTTTAAATGACAGGGGGTGGTCAAAAGAAACAGAAAAATCAGACGAATAAACAGGGAAGTATAAAGTTTCCGGAACTAGGTCATATAATTAATATCATTGAAGATTTTTAAACTAATTGTTTTTATTAATTTTATAATTTATTATAGTGATTATAAAGATTTTTATAACCATTCAAGATTTTTTAAATCAAACTTTGATGCATCACTTGCTTTTGTTCATATCTCAGACAGTTCTACCTATTAAAGTTAACTATTAATGGCAACAGAACATGTGTTGCTCTACAATTATATTTTTTATTATGGCAAGAATAAAAACAAAAAAAGTACACTTACTAAAAATACAGACGTTTTTATTTATTTTTTTGCCCACTCCACAATTCACACATTACTGTCTGGCTAGTTTCTGTCCTCTACTTAAAAGCTAAAAAGGCAATAATGGTCCAACATTCCTGACCATTATCACCAATAAAGCCTAAAAATTGAGCATTAGTGTATTCTAAACTGATTTCTAAACTCATATATTCCTTTCCAGCCATCAAAGAAATAATTTTTCCTTCATTTTAGTTTGTAACTATTAAATTGTTTTAAATTCAAAATTGTAATATATACATCAGTGTTAAACCTATGAAAGGTGGAAAAACATATTCTGTAATATTAAAACCACCTGGGTCTCCACTTTTGCCATGGCCTCTTTTTTTGTTTTAATAAACTTATCCCTCAAGTTTTTCCAAACTTTTACAAAAACTTTCCTCCTTTCCCACTGCTGTTGCAATTTCTAGCCAAGAATTATTGGTCATCTGGTTCTCCATATGATCACGCATGGTCGGATCATAAAGATGTCTGTACAGTCATACCTGTTTCAGACAAAATCTCTTCAAAGTGTTTCATATTCAACTCAACTCAAAGTGCAAACTGTTCATTCGAGTCTCAAAACATTTCATAAGCTCCGCCAGCCGAAATCATGTCACGCGCACCCAAAGCGAAACTCCGCAAACACATTGATGATGTCACATTCGCCACAGGCACAGTTCAATAACAAAAAGCTGATTGGCTATTGCATGTTGGTCTCATTTGTAGTTGTTGTACTGCAAATTACAACTGGATTAGTGAAATAAAGTGAAACTATACTAGTGAATACTAGTGAAACTACAACACAGAGAAAACCAAGCAACAACAACAAAAAAGGATTTAAATAAGTATTAGATGTAGCGTTACATGGACATCAGAAAAATAAGACCTGTGCAAAAATATTTAAGACCTAGAACAGCGAATTTAAGACTTTTTAAGGGCTAAAATTTCGATTTTTAAATTTGAGACTTTTTAAGACCCCGCGGAAACCCTGGGAGATGAGACTGAGGCCAGCCTGTACACTGCTGGTGACCTACTCACACATGCAGTTTCTTCATGATGGACGTCCACCGTTCTCCTTCTAGACTGCTGCTCTCGCACAAGAAGTTTGGAAAAGCTCCAAAAATGGTCGTGCCCAACTGAGCCTGGTTTCTCTAAAAGTTTGTTGCTCGCCACTCTCACCCCTGGCTTGCTTAGTTTGGGACTTGTTGAGCTGCGCATCGATGGATTTGCTCTTCAGTGTTTGGAGTTTCAGCAGTGAAAATGAACTTCAACTCTGAAAACTGGACTGACAGTTTCAATTCATTAGAACTTCTATGTTAAGCTGCTTTGACACAATCTAAACTGTAAATGTGCTATAGAAATAAAGATGAATTGAATTCCCAATTCTTCACTTTAATAAATGATACTTTAACATTAACTAATGAAACATTATTGTAATTTTTTGTCTTATCGGAACTATTAAAAATTAAAAAGTTTTTGATGACAAAATTACAAAAATAAAACATTAAAATTATAATTTTTTTAAAATAATTAGTTACATATTGTATACTCACTTTAAATTCTTAAATAAAATAATTGATTTCAGAAGTGTCTTTAAAAAATTAAAAGACTTCACACACGAACACACACACAATGCTCCTGACTTTCATCACGCTTTCAGATGTATGAACTTCAGTCAGTTTTCCAGGCCTGAGAATCACAAATTGGAAAAGAGGGTCTAGAAAGCGTCGGACTGGCAAAGAAGAAAAAAAAATAGATCAAAAAGGATATAACTGCTGATTTACTGACTTTTAAGCATACACATGACCTCAAAAGCTAATATTCATCATGCAGTCTTCATATGCATGACTTCAAGATCTAAGGGAAGCCACAAATTAGATATTTATCTCTGTGGTAGGCTGTCAGGGCCAGCAAATCCTTCTCTGCTGTACCAAACAAATTATTATTAATATTATTATTATTATATTTTCCATTAATGTTTATTAAATTACGCCTTACAGTCTCTTCATTTCGTAGCTTTTTTTAATGAGTTGTGCTGCCTACGGTAGAGTATTTTTATAATATATAAGATCAGAAATTAATATTTATCCCAGTATTAAATTCTGGGTGCATTTTTAACCTTCAAAATAATAATTTGCATAATTGCCTTGTTAACTGTACTGTACTCAAAAAATTATGTTCGCTGTTAGTTCAAACTACTTATTTAAAATGAGCTGAAACAACAATTCTTGTGTTTTGTAGGACAACTTGACTGTTTTGTCTACACCATCTAAATTGTACCTTCAAAATGAGAATTGCATAACTGTAAATTTTGCCTAACTGTAAATTTTACCTAAATTAAAATAATTTTTAACCTTCAAAATGAGAAATTGCATAATCACCTTACAAACTTACAGTATCTGTGTTATGTTCAATCCACTTAAATTTCTAAAAACTTAATTCCTTCCTGTTGTCCCAACACAAATCGATTATGTGGATCCCAGCGTATTTATTGTGCAGCATGTATCTGCGTTGGCTTTTTTTGTCAAATGCTTGTTTACAAATTCAACCAATTACTTCAGTCCTAGAATCTATTACTAACAAAATGTTTAAAGATTTCATGTAAATCATCCATTTAAAAATGATCTAATCACAGCACTAGAACAAGTAATGCTGAGTTCTGACTGCACGATTTTCAAAGTAGTTTTTTCACACTGCATGATTATCTGGGGTAGCATTCGGTCGCTGCTATGTTCACACAGCAAAATAAATCGGCAACAGGGGGTTTCACACTGCATGACTTTACAATAGAAAGAATTGTTGACAACTTTGTCTCGATCCGCAAAGTACGTCTCACAACCAAACACATGCAACAAGCGACATGGAAGCAACGCAAGGTCATGTAGTATATATTTGGTTATTAACTACATAATGACAAGAAGCCTTTAGGGGGGCTAGAAAATGTATTTATTTTGCTCACCTAGCTTTTAAAGGGGAATTAGCAATTTCTCTTCAACTTTTTTTTATTTTTTGACCTGGTTGTCAGATAACATGCCAAACAGACACGCGTGCACCTGCCAAATCTCCACTAGTTTTCCCTCCATTTCTTGCATCCAAATAGACCGAAAAAAAGCCCTTTTCTCAACCAAAGCTTGTGATATTGTGTTCCTTCAACTTGGCCTGGATACTGCTCTCTCATTGGCTGTAGGTAATCGCCGATGTTCATTTCAATCAGAACATTTCACACAATATGATTTTAATCACTGACAGATATTCATTCATTCATTCATTTTATTTTCAGCGTAGTCCCTTTATTATCAAGGGTCAGCACAGCAAAATAAACCGCCAACCTATCTAGCATATGTTTTACAAAGCGGATGCCCTTCCAGCTGCAACCCATCACTAGGAAACACCCATACACTCATTCACACACATATACAACATACAATTTAGCTTACCCAATTTGGTCCAGATATTTAGCATGCCAAATATTTCACTGTTGTCAGAAATTCATCTGTGATTCCCTCAGATCGTGTCTTTGATAGTTCGCACAGTGTGATTGTTACGCATGTGAATGTTCCTGTGATTTCAGGCAATTGTTGGCAATTTCTAAAAAGCTGTCAACGAAAATCAGAACTTGGTATGAACTCGGCATAAGTGTGTGCACTCAAACTCTCAAATTTACAGCAGCGACTAATCTCAATGTCTTTGACTGGCTGCTAAATGTGTGTGCGATTGGTCCGCGATACAATGACCTGAACACTAGACTTGAGGTAGAACGTGTGAAACACAATGCACTTTCTCTTCTTTTTCCTAAATGTACAAGTCGGTTACCATAAATTTTTTTCTTTTAGCTTCCCTTTACCTGGTACATTTTATTCTCTGACATGAATTAAATAGTCAGACAGGGTTTTCTGAGGAGTTTAAAAAGTGGACTTGACGCCCTGTTCCAAAGCCACCCACGCAAAAGCACATATTTCTGCCATGAATAGAGTAAGAGCTCTCACAACCGACGTGCTCTTATGCTAAACCCCGTGATGAACAAAGAGCGTTTTGTCAAAGCCGCACAATTGACTGCAGTGATCACTGTGTGCTGGGAATAGACTGTCCACGAAAATTAGAAGCATGCTACACAAAATTGAGCCTTTTTAGCTCCATTCCGTGTACGTTTTCATCCCCCACTGAACAAGAGATAGCAGCATGGCTTTAATATCGCAGATAAAAGAATTGAGTTTTTTTCCTATCTGTACTTTGAAGGTAAATGTTCTATCGGCAACAAAACATCAGGGTGAAATTAACCTAATATTGTGTGAAAACAGAAGCTATGTACATTACCAGCCGAATGTACCCACCATCAAAGCTTAGAGACGCTAATTACAGCGAAGATGAGAGGACACAGAGTATACAGTCTTCCTTTGATGGAACTGTCCATGTTAGTGCTACGCTCATGAAAAATGCAGAAGTAATAAAGAACTAGATATTTAATATTTTCAGAGAAACGCTTGCTGAAATGATGATGGTGGTGGTGGTTGCTGGGGTGCTGCAATGCGGTTGCCAGAGTGTTGCCTGAGGTTGCAAGAAGAGTTTTTATTGTAATTTAAAGCTGATATAAAAATATGGTGCCATTTATTTTATACAGAGATATAGTGATATTAGGAACAATTGACTTATGTTAATGCATATGGGAAAATACTGTTGTTGCTATTGAATTAGAATATGGATTAGGTTACGGAGAGGTCTATGTTTAAGGAGAATGTACTGGGTCAGATGTGTAGATAAAAATGCATTTACAGTAATCTGATAATGATGCTGCTCATTTATTCAAAATAGTCATTAAAACAAATGACAAAATTAAACAAACTAAATTCAAAAGATCAGCATAATGACAATAATATACTGTTGTTAATGAATAATGGAATATTACACTCTAATCAATTAAAGGAAAACCTAAACAAAACAGAAACTACTAAGCAAGGGGTGTCTAAACTTGGTCCTGGATGGCTGGTGTCCTGCAAAGCTTAACTCCAACTTCCTTTAACACACCTGCCTTTAAATTTCTAGTAAACTAGAAAGAGCTTGATTAGCTGGTTCATCGGTGTTTAATTGGGGTTGGAACTAATGGCTCGTTTCCACTGAGTGGTACGGTTCAGTATGCTTTTATGGCCGATAAAATATCGAATTGAACCGAATCCATGGCATGATATCTGTAACTGAACCGTGAGGGTTCACACCCCTACAACACACAACAAATAGTTTTATTTTAAAATAATTAACAAAACAATAAGAAAAGTTGACACATTTTTGTTTTATTTTTGGCTATATGACATTCTTATTCTTATTTTATTTATATCTTTAGGTTTGCCAATTGCAATGTTTTTTTTATTTTTAATTCATTCAAAAGCCTTGGGTATAAACATAGATGCAAGTTTAATTCACAGTAACAGTAATGCTGCTTCATTAGTGGTTCAAAGTTCAAAAACAAACATAAACAGAAAAAAAAACGTAAGAGAAAAACACTATAGCCATACAATGTTTAAAAATGATTAAATAAGTGATCTTAGACAATGATGTCCCCTATGACTGATGGTTTAGGCTCAGAAATGCTCGCATTCAAAGTGAAAAAAATCCATCAAATTTCAATCAAACTCCAAAGACAGATCTACAAAAAAGTGGCACTCAACATGTTGTCTGTCTTGGGGCCATTTTAGGCCAGTTTTATTTTCCTCCAAATTCATATTTCTACCATATTTTTTCCAGTGACTATCAGAGCAGATCTGAAGATGTAGTCTAATGTCTGTAGATGGTATAAATTTGGTATAAATAAATGAACTGTGATCCAAAATTGATGTATTTACAGAAAATCTGCCAAATTTCATGCCACTCCATGTAATACATCCAATTTCATTTGTATGGCTGGATTCTGTGATTTTTCTGCATTGGTGAAATCATAGCAAACTCTTCCCTAAAAATAGTTTTGAAGTGAGAAGGAAGTAAGCACTGCAGCAGAAGTGTGACAGTTTCCTCGGCGCCTCACGTTTTCTACTTTATTTCTCTTTTAATTGTGACCATTGATTGAGTATTTTCTCTGCCTGGCTCCCTGTTGAGATGAGCTCAGCAGGGAAAGAAGCTGATTGGTTTTGCGTCTGAGAAACTTCTGATTACTACTGGAGCTGAAAACACAGCTGAGGGCAGCAATCACCGCAACCAAACCTGGCCTGACAATAACTGAAACCGAGTTAAGAGACGATAAGAGAGAATGGCAACATAACTGCAAAACACTGCAGGGCAATGAGGCGGATGCTTCTATAGGTGGAGGCTGTGTTCAGATAAACACTGGAGAGCTCAAATTAAACTGCCAGATCCTGTGATCGAGGGTTATGGTTAAATCTATGGGTGTGTGTGTCTGCAAAAATCGAACTCCGCAGTTATTTTCATGTCAAATCTCTATCAAAGAGCCGCCTTTGAGCTTGTCAGATTTTTACCAGCAAAACAAAACGGGAGAATGCATAATTATGAGCGTGTATTTGTTTGTGAAATGTTTATTCATGCTTAAATTGCCATTGCATGAGCGCGGTTAATGACTGCTATTATCATGTTGCATGTAAACTGTTGAAACATGGCCAGTGCTTCCCACAGGTTTGAAATATACTTGAGGTATATACACACTGTAAAACCCAGCAGTCAACTTTATCAAATGAAATTAATGTAGTTAACTCAACATTTACTGAAAGTTAATTCTACTTATTTGAAAAGAGTTTTGAACTCTGGGTTGAAGGTAAAGAGTTGACAAAATACCTCATACCTCCAACTTAAATAGAGTGAGTTCACAGTACTCATTTAGATCAGTTTGACTCAAATGGTTTGTAGCAATCGGTTTCCTCAAACGGTTTGAGTTGCCTTAACTTATTGTGTTTTACAATACTCAGTTGGTTTGAGTTCTCTTCATTTACTGGGTTTACTCAAAGTTCACAGTACTCATTTGGATTTGTTTCCGTTTCCTCAAATGGTTTGAGTTACCTTACCTTTTTGAGTTTTACAGTGCAGCACAGAAATGGTCAACTACATGTGACAAACAAAAAAATGAAGTAATTTTTAACTATATTTTTATTTATTATGACCCTGTCATCCCCCTTTTTTCCCAATGGGTTAAAGTTATTTAAAAGGCTCTTAAAATAAAATAAATTCACTATTTATCTAACTTTTATGCTATTTAAGAGCCATGTGCACCCACTGACTGGTAAAGGTTACTCTCTCTCTCTCTCTCTCTCTCTCTCTCTCTCTCTAAAGTTGCTTTATTGGCATGACATTTGTACAGTATTGTAAAAGTATTTTAGATATGTATAAAGCATGTTATAGGTTGTTTTCAAATCACATGGTTCTGGTGACGCGTGAAATCCAGATAGAGGGCAGGAAGTAAAATACTGAATGGGAGACAGACAAAAGTGCAAATTTTGGCGATTTATACCATATTTAAAAGAAGATAAAAATAAAGAATTACTACATATGTTGGGCATGATTCTTATATCATGAAGGGGGCCGAGTTTTCCACTAAACTAAAAAATATATTTGGCTGTCATCGAGGCTGTATTTACTGTATATGCTATTATGTTACATGGAAAATTACTATAGTAAATACTATAGTGTTTGGAAGCATATTATAGATAATTACTTGAATTAAACTTAGTAAAAGTAAACTAAACTTTGCCGTAGTAATTTTTTTGTTGCTGTGGTACGACACAACTGCAGTAATAAACAGATTATTTAACAGGCTTCAGTTTTCTACGCTATAATTATACACCATCACAATGCAACACAGTTTACACTAACGTTACAGTATTTATTACACTTTATCAGTTTACTATGCTACAGTATTCAGTAATGTATTATCTTCCAGACATCACAAAATAACAGATGAAAGCATTCAAAAGCATGTCGCATAGTCTACATTATTATTTATTTATTCTTGTAAGGGGTAATGAACCTAATGAACTTACCATCAACAAATATTCACCGCTGTTGCGCATATCGATGATCACGTTACAGTGGTTTATTCTGCCGTAACGCCAGTAAAGACTTGGATTATAGCAAAACAAGATGGAGATTTCATTGCAGTGATTACATGGTAGGGTACTATTTATATCCTCCTGTGTTTGTATCTGATTTTTATATTACGCATTAACAAATTTATACACAAAGCAAGGCCTGTATATAATCGTAATTAGTGCTGTCAAATCAATTATCGCGTTTAAAAATAAACTTGATACATGGATGTACTGAATAAATATCACATGCTGCCTTTTCTTCCATTTTTATATTTAATTATTGTTTTTTTACTTTCTCCCTTTTATGAGCAAAAACTTTTATAAGTTTATAAAAGCTGTTCAGCATTTGTCAATTTAAACAACTAAAAACAACATAAAACAGCAATATTTTTATGTTCTGATGACGATTCCTATGTAGAAGAATCACTTCCTGCCCTCCAGCTGAATTTTTCCCGTCATCAATGACGTCATGTGAAAACAACCTATATATTAACTTCATTAAATTACTAAAATATACTGCAAATGAGAAATAAATAACAGAAAAAATGAATAATAACAGAAAAAAAACACTTACCACTAGTATTACATTTTGAAGAGTACCTTGTTCTGCCCCTTTTTGTGCTAGAGACATGAACAACTCCTACAGCTGACTCAAAATCTATGTTCACACTGCAAGGCTTGGTGCTCAAATCAGATTTTTTTTTTTAAGATCTGATATATACACTCCCCGGACACTTTATTAGGTACACCTTACTATTACCAAGTTGGACCCCCCTTTTGCCTTCAGAACTGCCTTAATACTTCATGACATAGATTCAACAAGTTACTGGAAATATTCCTCAGAGATTGTGATCTATATTGACATGATAGCATCACGCAGTTGCTGTAGATTTGTCAGCTGCACATCAATGATGCCTCGGTTGTAACTAGTGGTTATTTGAGTTACTGTTGCCTTTCTATCAGCTCGAACCAGTCTGGCCATTCACCTCTGAAATCAACAAGGCATTTGTGCCCACCCCACAGAACTGCCACTCCCTTAATATTTTCTCTTTTTTAGACAATTCTCTGTAAACCCTGCAGTAGATCGTCTTGACCATAGAATTGGCTGATTAGAAATTTGCATTAACGAGCAGTTCGACAGGTGTACCTAATAAATTGGCCGGTGAGTGTATATTTTTTTTTTATGCCAAAATAGTTAGAATATTAAGCAAAGATAATGTTCCATGAAGACATTTGGTAAATTTCCTACAGTAAATATATAAAAACTTAATGTGTATTGGTGAGAACTTAATTTAGACAACTTTAATAAAGATTTCAGTGTTTAGGATTGTTTTGAACCGTAACATTGCAGATTATTAGTTTTGTATCTCGCAAATATTGACCTATTCCAACAAACGGTACATCAATTAAAAGTGTTTTTATTCCTCTTTCAGATGATGTATAAATCTCAATTTCAAATAAATTGACACGGATTGGATTTAGTTCTGAGTATTACAACAGTGGAGTTTGTGTCCAGGTGAAACCTGAATGGCATTGTTCATTTATTTTAAATTAACTTATTTAATTGACGGCTCTAATTTGTCTCCACATGCTGCAGCCAGAATTGAATGCTTTAATACAGAATAATCACAGCTGTTCTGTTAGAGTATTTTAAAGAAGCGAGCGGGTGTGTCATGACATCAATAATTGATATGATATTCGCATAAGCACTTTTCATCAAACTCTGTGATGACTCAGCATTTGTGCTCGTGCTTTAAATGATGGCAATGAATATGCGGCTCAATATTTTGTGTCCTTCTCTTTGTCACAGTACGCCTGGGTGTGCTGAATGTCCCCTTGGGGATGAATAAAGGCTCTATCTATCAGACTGTCTGGTTAAAAGAGTGCGTACAGACAAAAAAAGTGCTGTATTACTCCAAAGGTTAGAAATATGCAAATTAGTCTGCACTTTGCAGGTCTCTGGCAAAACTATTACTTCTGACAATTTGGGGAACTGAGCCTGAATGCAGTCTGTTTTTGCATGATGATATACTCACACCGTCAAATCTTATTACATAGGAAGTGTGAAGTCAGAATGGAAATGATAATGTAGCATAAACTGTTTTTTTTTTTTCAACACTTCGGCGGGTAAATGTTTTTTTGTTGTTGTGCTTTTTAAATATTTATCCAGAACATTTTCTCAGCAGTTAAAATGCTGGTTGTGGAAGCATATGTTAATACTAGTTTTGGTGTATCCTGAAGATCATTTGCCTTATTATTTCCCTTTAAGTTTTTTATGGCACTGGCAGACTAAAAGCATATTATATTGCCCAGTAATTGGAATTAATGCACACTTTAACAAGGATTGCATTTGGAAAATGTGTAATATTGGATAGAGGGTACAATGTGTTAGAACTTAACAATCCTTTACGACAAATTGACTGGCATGAACTTCCATGAAGAAAGCTCTGTGTCCACCAAAGTGTTTTGGTAGCACCATGAGCACCCATAGCGTACACTGAGCATTCTTTGTTGTTTTCAGACATTATACGTTGAAAAATGCCGTGTTCATCAGTGTTCATTTCGTTCACAAAAATTATCATCATAATTTTCGTGACAAGCTAGTTTCTACCAACGAAAACTTAATAGTCATATTATACTGGCATTTTCGTTGACTAATAAAAACGAGACAAGAATGTGATTGAGGGACACTTTTTTGGAGAATATCCAATCAGAACTAATCTTGATGTGTGATGTATAACGCATACGCACATTTGAAAAGTAACTGGTCCACAGTAGATGCAGGCAATTACTTTATCATCCATAGGGGCGTCTGTGTGTCTGATTAAACTATAATCAAATGGCAACAGCTGAGAGAAAAACAAGATTTACGTTTGATGTCAGGACAAAAAAAACGTAAAATGTATGGGGGTGAAAAAGCTGAAAAAAAACAACAAATCTAAAGCGACATCAGCATGCCAGGGAATCATCCGCAAGCTAAACTCAATCTTTTTTTATTTACTCGAGCGTGTGCTTTTGCTCAGCTGAAACGGTATTGCCTCTCGCTGACCTTTTGGTAAATCTTAAATTCATATTATCATGGCAATGGTTTTCATGAGGAGTTGTTTCCTCGCATGTTATATTTTAGTCAGCTAAATCTAGAATAGATTTAGTTGAATAAAATCTTAAGAAATTTAGTCGACTAAAACTAAAATCATTCAGAAGACTAAAATTTGACTAAGACTAAAATGGAAGTTTGGTCAAAAGACTAGGACTAAAGCTTAATCAAAATTAGCTGTCAAAATTAACACTAGTGTTCGTCAGTGTAACTTTGAGCTAGCCGTCGAATCACAGTGCAGGAGTAGCGGGATAATACCACGCAACTGTCAACAAAGTCTGCTAAAGACTTTCAACTTGTTACTTTACAGCGGGAACACTGTTTTATGGCAACCAGTGGGAACGCAGCATTTAGATATTACTAATTACGCTCTTGAATTACATTAAATTCAATACATTTTGGGGGGAATTCACTACATGCAAAGGGAATGAATATTAAAACATTTCCTGGCTAACTAATGAAATAGCATAATTTTTATAAATCTTGCTGCATAGCGGATAAATTAATAATCATAATTAATATATTGTTTTTTTTTTTTGTCAACGTTATAACATGCTGATGTAGTCACAGTCATCGTTTAATCTCATCATTCATCTTAGTCAGGGAAATTTTCTTCATTTCATTAACAAAATTACCACTATTTAGAATAGAGCAATGTAAGCAAAAAGCCACTCTTCTCTACTGTTAAATAACGTTTGGAAAACGTCCCATGCTTTAACATTTTATGAGTATTTTTGCAAGTGCATAAATAGTGTGTTTATGGCATTTACACACTCATAAAGTTAAGAACGCTCATTGAAAGCTACATATATTAAGAGAACACTTTTAAATTGGCTAAATGAAACTAATTGCTGATCACCTCTTCAGGAAATGAATAACTACAAGAGCGGATTTGTAATTATATTACGTGAGAGAATCAGATCCCTGAACTGATGGCTGACTTTCAAGAACACTTGAATGTTTAAATTAGAAATAGGCATAAGGGCCCATCTTAAATAATAGAATAATTAAAACGTCTAAGTGTGGATTTAATATTTCAATTAATAATTTCATGAATTTAGCAGATATTACTTTAGTATTGCATTTTGGTATGGAATGAATAAGGCAGTCTAGTCGAGTGTGTGTGTGTGTGTGTGTGTGTCTGGATGTGTGTTTTGTCTGTGAGCCTGTGAAATTAGGCCTGTTGAAGCCACCTGCGACCCTTCTGCTGAAGATAATTCACTGTCAATATTTGTTAACCTTGAGTTGCACACAGACGCACACAAAATCAGACATTCAGATGTTGCCATTTACACACAAACACTCCAATAATATTTTATGGTCTTTTCTAATGTGCTGTAATTTGTTACACTAATTGTAATTTTTTATTATTTTTTTTAAATCAGAGTAATAATGGCATACAATCTTGAGTATTAACCAACAGAAATATGCATGACATGCTAAAACACCTGGAAGCAATATTTCCATTTCTAGTGACTAGCTTTCTAAAAAAATACAAAAAGAAAAAAATTATCTCAGAAACAAATCAATTCAGCCATTAAAAATCATTGTTGGACCATCGGTCCATCAGCTGGTCAATCTGTGATTTTGAAAACACTATTGGTTGGGTTTAGGGAAGGAGGAGGGTGGGTCAGTTGTTTAGTCAGGCAGTTGACAGCGACCTCTGGTGGATTCACGAAAACAAAAACTACAAAAAAAAGGGACACATTTGGTGCTCTCCAGAAATGTATATAGGGGTACGTAATCAGAATGAGCCTGGGGTGATAAATACTCTTCTCTTTATAAACAAAACTCCTTATTAATTCTCTGAGCACTCTAACAGTTCCTTTGTATAATTAGCATTTCTTTTATAAATAGCCTCTTCTAGTTGAATTGCTGAATGCGCCTCAATTGTAAGTCGCTTTGGACAATTGTGTCTGCTAAATGACTAAATGTACATGTAATACAATGTCAATGTAATGATAGGAAATTATGTTATAAAAATAAGCTCAATTAGATTCATACTCGATCAAGCCTTGTCACATATGCCATTTTGTAAGAAACACTATTTTGCTAAATAAAATTAGTGCAATCTACAGCAGCGACTCCAGTCTGGATCCACTTTTCTGAAAACACATAATGGTTTCAGATTAGAAAACTGCTCTGGCAGCAGACTTAAAAGCACTGGTGAGGATTAATTGAGATTGAATGCGCTGAAGTGTTGCAGCCTTGATCTAATGTTAGAAAGTGACAGTTAAAGGATTGACTACTTATGATGTTAAAAAGGCAAATATCTAATCTCCCATTTAACACTGCACAAATGTTTTGCTTTTTAACATTTAAGAACTGATGTAAATGTGTTGTCAAGTTTCAGAAGAGCTGAAAGCAACGCAAAGTCAAAACAAGGAAGCTTTTCAATGACTTTGACAGATTCCCCAAGAGAATCTTCAGGACAATGAATCATTTTGTCAAATAAGGGGTGGAAAATGTCTGCGTGTCTCATTATCTTTCCTCTCTCTCTCTCTCACAGAAATGGAGAAGAATTTCAAAGCAGTCCTTTGATTCTTTGGGGAACAAATCATAACATAACTACGACATTGCTCTAGTGCACTTGTCTAACGCTGGGGTGAAAAACACTTGCAAAAAGAGTAACGGATTTGACTCCTTTGTCTTCAAGTGCCCGTTCTTTAAATCAATTCAATGGTAATTCTATTCAGAGAAAGAGAGAATAATGATCCGTCGTTTATGAATGCAGTACACATACAATTCATTGTGATCAAATTTCAGCAATTTGTGAATTCCACTAAGACATCCTCAAGGCTCTCCAGATTTTCTTGACTGAACAAATGACTACTACACATACTATATAAAAATATTTATCCTCTATTGGTTGTAACTAAAAGTGATTTCATTAGCAAGCAAACACAGCTAGTTTGCAAATCTCCAGCAAAAAAGATTGAAAATTAAATAAACAAGCACATACTTGTTTAATAGCTGTCTCTTGACATCAAACTAGGGATTGATAAAGTATCTTGACATCTAAGAAAACACTTTACCTTTAACAAATGTACTGAAACGACTCAAGCTTCAAGATTCTACTACAAGAAAAGATATCCACTCTAATCTTAAAAACAAATCCATCACTCTGGCTATCTTTTCACTTTTCAGTGTATTTAATACTCAAGTACATGGTTCAAAACACATGCACACAGAACAAACTACTGGAGTGTTTCAGAAGAATCTATTTGCACTCAGATGCAGACACTTCAATTCCTTCAGAAACTTTCTGACTGACATTTAAATATAAATGCTAGATCGTTTTCAGGGTGGCCTTCACTTGCCTAAATACTGTACATTATTTTAGAGACTCTGTTGCTCGCTTGCAGTGAATAAACAGTCAGATGAAATCTTTAGATTAGGGCTGCACAATGTATCAGAAATATTATCGTTATTGTGATAATAGTATATGCATTATCTAAATTGCAGGGTAGTGCAATACAGTTCATGTGGAAAGTATTCATAGCGCTTCACTTTTTCCACATTTTTTGTTACAGCCTTATTCCAAAATGGATTCAATTCATTTTCTTAAAATTCTACACACAATACCCCGTAATGACAATGTGAAAAAAGTTTTTTGACGTTGCAAATTTATTAAAAACAAAAAACCTGAAAAAAATCACAGGTATATAAGCATTCACAGCCTTTGCTCAATACCTTTGGCAGCAATTACAGTCTTAAGTCTTTTTGAATATGATGCCACACATGGCACACCTGTCATTGGGAATTTTTGCCCATTTCTTATTGCAGTACCTCTCAAGCTCTATAGCCATTTTCAGATCTCTCCAGAGATGTTCAATAGGATTTGGGTCTGGGTTCTGGCTGGGCCACTCAAGGACATTCACTGAGTTGTTGTGAAGCCACTCCATTGATATTTTGGCGGTGTGCTTTGGGTCATTGTCCTGCTTGAAGATGAACCGTCGCCCCAGTCTGAGGTCAAGAGCACTCTGAAGCAGGTTTTCATTCAGGATGTGTATGTACATTGCTGCATTCATCTTTCCCTCTATCCTGACTAGTCTTCCAACTCCTGCTGCTGAAAAACATCCCCACAGCATGATACTGCCATCACCATGCTTCACCGTAGGGATGGTTTTAGCCTGGTAATGAGTAGTGCCTGGTTTTCTCCAAACGTAACGCCTGGCATTCACTCCAAAGAGTTCAATTTTAGTCTCATCAGACCAAAGAATTTTCTTTCTTATGGTCTGAGAGTCCTTCATATGCCTTTTGGCAAATTCCAGGCAGGGAGTGGCTTTCTGGTGAATAATTTCCAGATGCACAGTAAATTAAATTAATTTAATGTGGCAAGCATTTGTGTGCTATATAGGTTGTTTATCCAAATATGACCAATATGGGGACCAATGGGGCCTTTACTGTATTATCTTTATCCCCCCTTTTCCAGTAGGTGCTGTTAGGTAAACTAAGAGCTAAAAATAAACATTAATGCCAGGAGGCAAGATTAGAAATTACAAATATCAAGAGATTGGCAGTATTTATGATACAAGTATGTCAAATACGCATTCCAAATACAAAACACTATTATGATTTGTATTTGATAGAGCTGATGAAAATGGCTTAAAGATCCTGTGAAGTGCTTTGAAATGTGAACTGAAAAATGAAGCCAATAGTGTTTTGCTTTCACCAAAGCTCTGCCAGTGAGAGTGATTGAGCTCAAGCTCATCAAATGAAAAGCAAATTAGAAGTGTCTTGAAGGGGGTGGGGCATGTCAGATACTAGCGAGTAGAGAATATTTGAATTGTTAATTTGATGAGAAACTGAAATTTGAGGTGACGTGAAAAAAAAAATCTCATCCATTTGGATGGACGTGACAAACTGCAAGCTTTACATGTTTATGATGGTTTTATATCTCCTAAACATGAGTTTTTCACCATTTTTAGAGCACACCAACATATAGATGTCCTTAAAACTAACAGACTGAAACTATATCTAATGTTTCGTTGTTTTGTTTTATGGGACCTTTAATATTTTGTTTTAAAACACTTTAGTGTCTTGTATAATTGTATTTTTAAAATACTGTATAATACTTTGTAAGAAGTCTACATGGTGATGTCATAAATATCCACCCGCCGATTGGTGCTTCGGATGTCATCAACTTATCCGTTTAAAGCAAAACTGAAAAAAATCTTGGGAGTATACTGTACAAATAATAGTAATTTTGGATGGATGGCTGATGCTTCTTGTTAAAATTTCTACACTGACCTATTCAAATGCCAGTAGTTGATAAGCAGGTGCTCTGTATAGTTAACGAAGAAGAAATATGTATGCCTAAAGATAGCAAAGTGGTCCAACATATGAAACACAAATATTTAGTATTCAAAAACCCCTGTGAGGTTATACAGCAGGAGCAGGGAATGTATATGAAGAGATTAATATTTAATAATCAAAAACCCCTGTCAGGTTATACAGCAGGAGCAGGGAATGTATATGAAGAGATTATTATTTAATAATCAAAACCCCAGTCTGGTTATACAGCAGGAGCAGGGAATGTATATGAAGAGATTATTATTTAATAATCAAAAACCCCTGTCAGGTTATACAGCAGGAGCAGGGAATGTATATGAAGAGATTATTATTTAATAATCAAAACCCCAGTCTGGTTATACAGCAGGAGCAGGGAATGTATATGAAGAGATTATTATTTAATAATCAAAAACCCCTGTCAGGTTATACAGCAAGAGGAGGGTATGTATATGAAGAGATTATTAGTTTCAAAAAACAGAGAACCAAATACTTGATTTTACAAGTTAAACATGTTTTTACATTGAATATTGAAGAGTTCAATTGCCAAATTAGAAAAAATTTAATTATGAAAAATGTTGTAAACAAACAATTACAATGAACTCTTCATTTATCACCTTTTAAAATTGCAAGAGGTTGAATAATCATTGTACAGAGATTATAGCAATTCTACTGGCCACCGAATGGGTGAAAACACAATCAACAGATACAAATATTATTATCGGCATGAAATGGTTTAAATGGTAAGAGATTATCTTCAAGACAGGGCTTACTGTATGATATTTATACAAAATATAAACAAAGTCATAGAGAATGCGAAATAATTTTAATGAATACCTACAATTAAGAGGTGAAATAATCATTGTACAGAGATTAAGGCAATTTCACTGCTCACCGAATGGGTGAAAGCACTATCAATTGATATAGTACTATGTTATCTGCATTAAATGGTTTAACTAGTAAGAGATCTTCTTCAAGACAGGCCTCACTGTATGAAATTTATACTAAATACAAGCAAACAGTTATAGAGAACACATAATATTTTTTAATGAATACCTACTCGTACAGTACTAGAGGTGAACGAGGTGGCAGAAAAGCTAAAAGCGTTTGCTATCAAACATTGTTTACTTCACCAAGTTAGTTTAATGGTTAAGGGGTAGATTGAATAGCCCTATAGGGTATATGCAGAGCTAGTGTTTCTTCCCATCCCGATAAACTTCCGGTGAACGGTTACTGTGACTTTCTTTTTTTACACTGTTCCTTCTACAGCATCAATGCTGTAATGTAATTAAAATAAAATCAGTTAAATAGACTTTACCATTCATTTAGTTGTTGAAGCGTAAACCAAGATGAAAGCCATTTACACGCAAATCAGGATGAGCAGGTTAGCACAGAAACACCATTGGAAATACTGGAGTAAAATATATTTCAATATTTTAAAGACATAGCAAGGAAATATTTTATTTAATGCAGTGCTTCTTGCAGAATCTGAAACACACTTTACAGCATATATCATTTAGGCAGTGAAGATCATTGATTTTTAAGGAAAATAGACCTTAAACCCGCCAATTTTATAACAGCAGACAGTTCACCTGAAGCGTTTGACCCAGGTTACTGACAAATTAAAAGTCCTTCTGCATATTGATAGAAGGTTTGCAAAGAAATGTCATGTTCCCTTGTAAAAGTATTTTGTGATATTTTTAGAATACAAAAATACAGTATTTTATTTGGATACATGTTGTGACTGCTGTACTTTGTAGTTTATTTTGACACACTTAAGCGTAAGGCATTTGGTATTTTATTTTAAAATACATTTCAATGTATTTTTGCCCAACCCGGACAAATGCTGAAAAGAAGCTTAATTTCTGCTGCGGTTTTCAGTCTTTCATGGTTTTAAATTCTAAATGTTTGCACCTTAGACAGTTTTTTTATTATTTAGTTAAGAAAAATATATATTACCTGTTTATGTTAGTTTGATCATTACATGAATAAAAGATTTTCTGTTGTTGATATTTTTTTTTATAATATCATTATGGTAACACCCAACAACAATATTCCATATTTTCCCAGTATCATGCAGCCCAACCAACTCCACTGTATTTAAAATAGATTTGTAAGAGTATTATAAGGTCATTTGCTGTATTGACAAAAATTCAGCAAATGACTTCCTTGGCACACAAATGAATGTGTGTATTATTAAATTAACACAACACACCTAGCAACACGCAACAGCGCCAGCACTCATACACAGCAGTAATAACAGCTGAATGCAGACGCACTGAAGCTTCACCGCAGCTCTAATTAAACAGCCCAAGGAAAGTACCGATCAAATAACAAAAACTTAAATCCAATTATTGCGCTGTGTGTGCATGTGTGCGTCCATAAGGGATTACCCAACATTTCTCCAACCCACAAAGGATGAGCATTAATTAAGAAAGATAAATTACATTTGGAGGTATACCATTGTAAGAGAACGCAGCTTCCCACTAAATATGCATTGTGCATCAGATATATTGCATTAATAACACTTGGTTTATCATATACAGACCTGTCCAAAATAAAACAAATGTCTTCTCATTTGCATTAAAAAAAGGATGATTACCACCCTAAATCATTTGGATGCACAATATTGTGCAATCTATATGAAGAAAAGCGAAACTTTTGCGCACCACAGACAGCGCATTAAAACCGAATAGATGGTTTAATACAGAAAACAAACTTTTCTCCAATAAAGCGTGATGATTTTCAGTTTATACAAGGATGGGAAAGAGAAAACTTTAGTTTAGACTGAAAGAATTGTTTACTGACTATTCAGACAGCGACAACCTGTAATAAATGATCTAAATATAACACACTATATACATAACTCACAATACAGTTAGAGAGCTATATGGGTATCTGCAATATTGGTTAAATACTGTAATATAAGTTACCAGATGAGTGAAAAAGAAAAATAAGGTTCAAAGATTTGTAAAAGCTAAGCCAATATTGCAGTGGGTTTTATTACACACTACCCCCGTTTCTTAATAGACTTAATTCACATTTAGCTTGTTTCTTTGTTTTTACAACCAGTTGTTTGCCATTTTTTGTGGTCCATCTGCAACAGGTAACTTTTAGCTTCACATCACTTGCATCACGCACGCATGCACGCACGCAAGCACGCACGCACTTTGCTTTTTACAGACAAGCATAACAGGTTTACAATGTTTATATTTATCTTTTATATATGTTATATGTTTACACACAGGCAGCACGGTGGCACAATCGCCTCACAGCAAGAAGGTCGCTGGATCGAGCCCCAGCTGGGTCAGTTGTCATTTCTGTGTGGAGTTTGCATGTGCTCCCCATGTTTGCGTGGGTTTCCTCCAGGTGCTCCGCTTTCCCCCACAAGTCCAAAACAATGCGCTATAAGTGAATTGGGTTAGCTAAATTATCTGTAGTGTATGTGTGTGCATGAGTGTGTATGGATGTTTTCCAGTGATGGGTTGCAGTTGGAAGGGCATCCGCTACGAAAAACATACGGTAGGTAAGTTGGCGGTTCATTCCACTGTGGTGACCCCAGATTAATAAAGGGGCCAAAAAAGAAAGCCAAAAAGAAATTGAATGAATGAATGTTTATACACTCACTGGCCACTTTATTAGGTACACCTATCCAACAGCTGGTTAACACAAATTTCTAATCAGCAAATCATATGGCAGAAACAATGCATTTAGGCATGTAGACATGATAAAGACAATCTACTGCTGTTCAAAACGAGCAACAGAATGGGGAAGAAAGGTGATTTTGAACGTGACATGGTTGTAGGTGCCAGACTGAGGCTACAATTCGCACAGGCTTACCAAAATTGGACAATACAAGATTGGAAAAAAAATGTCGCCTCGTCTGATGAGTCTCGATTTCTGCTGCGACACTCAGAGGGTAGGGTCAAAATTTGGCATCAACAACATGAAAGCATGGATTCATCCTGCCTTGTATCAACGGTTTAGGCTGGTAGGGGTGGTGTAATGGTGTGGGGGACATATTTTCAGCACACTTTGGGCCCGTAAGTACCATTTGAGCATCGTGTCAACTCTATAGCCTACCTAAGTATTGTTGCTGACCACGTCCATCCCTTTATGACCACAGTGTGACCATCTTCCGATGGCCACTTCCAGCAGGATAAAGCACCATGTCATAAAGTGACATCATCTCAGACTGGTTTTGAACATGGCAATGAGTTCACTGTACTCAAATGGCCTCCACAGTCACCATCTCTCAATCCAATAAAGCACCTTCGGGATGTGGTGAAACAGGAGATTCACATCATGGATGTGTAGCCGACAAATCTACAGCAACTGCGTGATGCCATTATGTCAATATGAACCAAAATCTCAGAGGAATATTTCCAGTACCTTGTTGAATCTATGCCATGAAGGATTAAGGACATTCTGAAGGCAAAAGGAACTCCAACCTGGTATTTTTAAGGTGTACCTAATAAAGTGGCCAGTGAGTGAATATTAATATTCATTACCATAGGCTTACAATATTGAAGCATGCAAAAAATGTCATACACAAACAGTAGTGACAACAGCTGTAAATACTATAACTACACTGTAAAAAATATGCTAATGTTCAGTTTCCATATTTTGTGATTTACAAGTGATCTCCATTTAATTAGGGTTGTGAATTGCATTATGGGAGCTTGATCACTGCTTTTGTAGGCTTTTGATGTTGAAAATTCAACTCTACAGTTTAGTGACTTTTATTGACATTTTAGTAGTTTGTAATAATAATGTAATGGATGAGAAATAATATAGAGAGAAATAAGTCTGTAAAATAACAGAAAATGTACTGGCAGTTTATTACAAGGCTTTTGTACTGTAATATACAACACCCACCCACACAATATATCACTTTAAACTATTAAAAATGTCAATAAAAGTCACTTTTTCAAACTTTTCAAGTTGTTGGAAGATCAAGGTTTCATAACGCAATTCAAAAGCATAAATAAAAAAAATAAAGACATGAATCACAAAATACGGAAAATATATATATATTTTTTCATTGTAACTAAATCGTACGGTAAAGCTACATCTCTAAATAGCAAGGCACCATAAAAATACTGTTGCCTACAATTCTGAAACAAACATTACAACAAGATTGAGGCAAATAGTCAAACATAAAACACAAATAAAAAAGCCATTTGTATTTACGTCAATAAAAAAGGGCACTATAAAGTAAAGTAAGTGCACAAGGGTGCATTTCAAGGCATTATCAAACCATTCATTTGATTTCCTCTCCTATACTGCTATCAATCAGTCTGCAAGTGTTATATAAACTGGACTCATCCATAAAAGTTCAACAACTCTTCAATCCGACTCAATCAACAGAAAGTATACAGTGAAGTCGCATCTCAGCGGCTGACCCTCTCAACACACTACCATACTCGATGCCAGAAGTGTAGTGACAGTAATTTCCTTGATTAAGAGTTATTCAAAGTCACTGTTTTTCTCTGTACGTCCTGCTGTTAAGATAAAAATGGCAATTTCCAATACTGCAGAAACGCCATCATCTACACCCAGCTCAGCAAATGCACTGAGTGACTGAAGAGAATGAGAGTCAGATGCACCTGAGGCTGGAGAAGCTGCTGAGCTGGTTCACACAAGGTTAAAAAGCACTTCTTTAGATGCCTGACCTCAGCCTTGGCTTTAAAGTTCCTCTTCTGATTTTCACACAACTACGAATTGAGTCGAACAACAAACCACCAACTGCGGCACGAAGCTTCAGGCTCTTCTAACAGACACAGCTTTCTTTTGTGAAAACCCATATAGTTTTGCCAAGGCAGTGCTTCAAAGTCATTCAAAATCCCATTGATGTTAATGTCATTGTTTTATAATTGAACAAAAAATCGGCAGAAAGCCTTTGATTGCTGGAATGTTTTATCTATAACATCTGCTCTGCTTAGACAGAATCTTAAAACAATCAAGTGGTCGTAAAAAATAAATAAATAAATAAATCAACACATTGTGAATAACTGCAAAACTATAACCAAGATCAACTATAGTCTTAAAATGTCCTTCTGTGTGCTATTGAAAAGTTTCTTTACAAACCTTTTACTTGTAAATATGATTGCAAATAGACACACAATCTCATGAACTTTGATAATGTGTGTAAATACGGCATGTAAAACACACACAAGGTAACTTCTAACTCTTCCAATAACTGCAGATTCAAGAGCTTTCAAGGACTTTTTAAAGCAGCATTTATTTTAAATCAGGTATCTTTGTAGCTCACACACCCCCTCACAAATATAGCGCCATGAAAGTCCTTACTTAACATTTCACTTAAACTTGAAATAGATAAAAAAAATGAAAGGCTGCATCTGAAATCGCCTACTACTCAGTAGGTACTGCATTTGGATTGCGTCGATTCTCTACCATTCATGAATTTTCTCACATGGCATAGTAGGATATCGTAGCGTCCATTGGATGCACACTTCAGAAACTCGCCGGAAGTAGTAGGTCATCCGGGTACTTCTCACATACTATAGATCCCTAAATGGCCTAGGACCTCAATAATTGGGGTTGTTTGAGTGTCTGGGGCAGGGAGGCGCGCCGTTTCACAACCACAAAAATTTTCGCCTATGTCATTTTTTACACGCACAATCAAATTCTGAACTGCCCAATCTGGCAACACTGACTATTATGTCTTTAACACATTTTTATCTGTTTTTATATTATTTTATTTATTTTTTTTAAACTAGTCTCTTTTTATTCCTGTTTATGTAAAGCACTATGAGTTGCCACTGTGTATGAAATGTGCTATATAAATTGCCTTGCATTGCCTTGCCTTGCCTTGCCTTAATATTCGAATACTATAAATTCATACATACTACTCTGCTCGCATACTGTTTTTAGTGTACTATATACAGTTGAGGTCAGAATTATCAACCCCCCTGAATTATTAGCCGCCGTTTATTTTTTTCCCCCTAATTTCTGTTTAACGGAGAAAAGATTTTTTTAACACATTTCTAAACATAATAGTTTTAATAACTCATTTCTAATAACTGATTTATTTTCTCTTTGCCATGATGACAGTAAATAATATTTGACTAGATATTTTTCAAGACACTTCTATACAGCTTAAAGTGACATTTAAAGGCTTAACTAGGTTAATTAGGTTAACTAGGCAGGTTAGGGTAATTAGGCAAGTTATTGTATAACGATGGTTTGTTCTGTAGACATACAAGGCCACGTTGGTCTTTAAGAAAGAAGTTCAGGTTGATGCAGAATTTGCTTGATGTCTCTGTCAGCTGTAGATCTGTGCTTCACATGTACATGCGAGTGACGTATCTGTCTGCTTAAAGAGGCTGTGCAGAAATTCAGATTTAAATGTGTTGACTGACAGTTTGAGATACCTGTCGTAATTGAGTTATTTGTCAGTCCAACAATATTTAATTGGATGAAATTTTTTTTAGTTTTATGCCTTGAACTCAGAATATAAAAATACATATAAATACAGTTAGATCATTTACTTTAATTATTACTATTGGAATGTGAAGAGACTTTCAACCAGCACAACAAAAAATGTTTCTGAAAACAATCACCTGCTGCACCTTTAAGAATTTCTCATTTTTTCATTTTGCTTTTTGACAGCAGTGCAGTACAACTGTTAAAATAACACCCCAAACTAATTTCATTTCAAATTTAATTCAAGCACTTTCAAGGACCTGTGTTTGTTTCAAGAACCTTCCAGGCCTTAAACCCATAAGACTGAAATTCAAGTACTTTTAAGAAGTGTTGGAAACCTGCACACATTTGTATGTGAATTTACCTTAAACAGTAATGAATCCTCCATATGCTCGGCGTAGACAGAAGTGAGGCGGTACTGGTTCTCCACAGTGATGTCGATCTGGTAGCCAGTCAGTACGTAGCACGCAGTACGAAACTCTTGAATCTTCTTCTGAAACACCTCCTTCAAGCGCTGGTTCTTCAGTTCTGCACTTTCCATTTGCTTTCGCAAATCTAAAAAAGATGTACATTGTATTTAGTCATAACTGAAGAATATTCAAGTAATCCACAAATAATATAAGCCATTATTTAGCAATATTTCACAATTTCTGAACTATATTTTATTTATTTTGCTATTCACTGATAATCATCTGCTAAACTGAGTGGATTAATAAATGCACATTTTTATTTGTGCATAAACTGCACATTTAATCCAACCAAGCAAGAATGCAATTTTAGTCAAAATATGAAAGGGGCAAAAATATAATGCATGCTAAAAATGGCTAAATTTTTTACAAATCATTAAGTAAATCATATTGTAAACATTTTTGGTTAACTCAAGGCAAAGACTATAGAACACACGTCATTTGTATAGTTTTGAATGGGGAAAAGTTTAATGGTCAGTATGAAGAATGAAGCCCCGCCTTCTAGTACAGGAGCCAATCATTAACCACTGACGATTGTTTTGGGGAGGGGCTCGGACCAGAGGTGTGTTTTTATGACAGTTTCTGCAGTTGTCATGAATCCTCTAGGGTTGGCAAATGCAATGCAATCATAAGAAATATATCCGCATAAAGCTTAAAATCTCTACTTTTAAATGAACCAACTACACTTGTTTTGTAACTTGTATGAAATGAACGTGAAGAACAGTCCAAAAAAATTAAATTGTGTGGGATTCAAACGTTTATAACTGAAACTTAAGAGACAGTTGTGGTTTAATTTTATTGGTGATTCCAAATATGAAATTTAATCGTAAGCTTGGAGAATTTGATGTTCCCCATTCAAACAGAATGCCTGAGCATACTGCCAGGCTGTCGAGTGAAATGACTTGCTTTAAAGGGACTTTGTTCAAGGTCACCAGAAGGTCACCTTGTGACTCAAACCTTTAGTTGGGGACTGGTGGAGTGAAATGGAATAGATGCACTTTCTTTAGCTCCATCTGATGTTGAACAATTACAAACAAAAGACAAACAATAACAAAAGACAAAGTTTTAAAAAAAAGGAGATAAAGGAGCTGATGAGGAAGAAATAAAAGTCATGAAAGCAAGTGAAGTCGCTAAAGGGATGGATGCTAACGGCTGCACCGCTTCATCAGTTAGCAATGACGATCTCATGCTTGTATCAATACTCTTAGCGCCAATATGAGCAAGAAAATAATATTTCAAGTTCTTTTTGCACACTAAAGAATGCAGTGGACGAAGTAGTTGAGCAAGTGGAGGAAATAGAACAAGCAGCGAATGCACATGAACAGCGAACAGAGGTTCTGAAGCAGCTGTGCTCAAAGTTGAATGCTGAGGCGACACAAATGCAAGCAAAAATGGAAGACTTGGAATCAACATCTCGTCATCAAAATATCCAGATAATGAGTATAAAAGAAAAAGAGAAACAAGGGCAGCCTAACAGGTCTGTTGAAACCCTGCTTATAAAGTTGCTGGGAGAGGAACATTTTCAAACCTCTTATTTAGTTGGTACAAATGCAGTTGTTAAACTCGAATTGAAAAAGACTCCAATCTACCAGAATAGTAACTGTAGTGACTAAGTGATTCAATGCAAATCATCAAGTAATGGACAAGTAAATAAAACAGAACCAGTCCCATCGTTTCAATATTTAATTAAAGAAAAATGCTAAATTGATGAGTCAAAAACCTCCAAACACTCCAACTGTGTCTTATAGCTTCAATATAAGGCTTCGATATGTACAAAAGAGACCTTAAAAGCAGTTTCAAATCTCTCACGAGGCTTCATGAAAATTTGATTACGAACAATAAAAGTTCTGCAGGGAAGAGAGATAAATGTTCTGCTACCGGCTACTGTAATTGCACACTAGAAGAGTGTGGTTAAATTGCAAAAACTTTCAGTCACTAGAAAACACAACAGTGTTGATATCCTCCAGCACAGTAGAAGAGATGGTCTTTTGTTCAGTTGTCCGTTTCCTTTAACCAATCATCAGGATCACTTTTAATTACATATGTTATTTTTTGCATCCCTGGGAGGCTTTTAAAAATCATTATCACTTTGTTCATTCTCCATAGATCGAGCAGGACAAAAAGTACACGGTAAACTCTTAACACAATCAGCTTTAAAATGAGCTGCAATTAAAAAGTGCTGTATGTGGCTCTCATTGACACTCCTACATTTACAATTACTATGTCATGAACTTTATGAGGCTGCATGAAACTTGCATGGACTGTTGAAATGCCCTGTCGCAAGAAGAGTAGTTAACTTTGCTTCACAGACATACTTTATGATATTAATCTCAACAGTATAAGCATTTTCCCTCATTTAAAATGAGCAAAGCAAAGTATCTGCTCTACTTTCTAAATCGACATTCATCTGGATAAAGTTATCTACATAACTTCCTAGTACTAGTATTGTTCGTTATTAGTAAATGCATTAACTAATGAAAACTTAAGTGTGACCATTAGATTCCATTTTAATTAAACCGCCATAAACAGCACCATCGTTTGTTTTGCTTGTTCATCATTTGTTTATGCTTGGAGGCAATTTTGCAGAGCATGCTCTTGAAGTGTTGCCATGTCCTCTTATTATAAGCAATGCTTATTTGGCATATTTGGGCTTGGCTCATGAAGCGATACAGTTTATGCTGTTAATTAAGCTTGCGAATCACGGTATTTGGTTTTATGGCTTATTTCCAAGATAAAGCATTTTCATTTAAGTTTGTAACAGAGATTTTCTAGCAATATTTGGCAACACAACTGTAGTGAATTTCTTTGTTTTCATCCAGATCAGTATAGTTATTACTCTACTGGTTTTATTTTTTTTAAATAACAATAAAAAAATGATCTAGTAGGATCTTGTTAATGATCTTGCTAAATGATCTTGTTAGGGAATAAAACGGTTATATACTGAGAATGGGGCAGCATGGAGGCTCAGTGGTTAGCACTGTCACCTCACAGCAAGAAGGCCACTGGTTCGAGTCCCGGCAGGGCCAGTATAAATCCTGTTTGGAGATTGCATGTTCTCCGCATGTACACGTGGGTTTCCTGCGGCTGCTCCGGTTTCCACCACAGTCTAAAGACATGCGCTATAGGCGAATTGGGTAGGCTAAATTGTCCGTAGTGTATTAGAGTGTGTGTGTGTGTGTGTGTGTGTGTGTGCGTGTGTGTATATGTATGAGTGTGTATAGGTGTTTCCCAATACTGGGTTGCTGCTGGAAGGGCATCCGCTGCAGTAAACGTATGCTGAAATTGTTGGTGGTTCATTCTGTTGTGCCGACCTCTGAAATAGAGACTAAGTCGAAGGAAAATAAATAAATACTGAGACTGGCTGAAGTCTCCAAACTTAAATGTCCTTTCTGGTAGAGGTCTGTGCCAGACTGGTTTTTAAGTCCCACTCCCGGGAAGGTTTTATTCCGCTCCGCCTGGTGTGCGTACCCTGATAGAAATCTATATTTAAAATTCTAAAATGCATAGCGTTGCGTGACGCGGCGCACCGAGCAGAGCATCTGGTGAGCGACCCCCTTCACAATTAAAAGGTAAAACTTTAAAAGTATTATCACATCGCATGAAAAAGACTCCCATATATCAGACTTGCCTGATGTGGGTTTCCTAACAGTAAACTGACTGTTTTCTAATGCAAGCTGAATGTCCTTCAACGACAGCACAACTTCACTTTGCTCTGCCATGGTAAAGGACCGTTATGCAGATGATGAGCGCACAGACTGTGCAAATAAAATGCACATGCAGAGAGCACTGGTCCATGAGTTCAGCATGTGTAACAGTCCTGAGCACTGGTTGTACCGGTGCTCAATAAGAATGAGGAAATCGCAGATATGCAGTATCGAAATAACGTTGGGACTTGGGAGTAGGCATGGGCAAGTAAAGTATTTTGGACCAGTAAACATGTCAAGCTGAATAATTCAAATGAATTATAGACTTCTGCTTATTCGTTTCAAAAACACTGATTTCTTTACCATTTAAAACATCATCTTTGGATATTTTTTCTGCTGGAGATACTGTTGTCCTAATAAAAAAACAAAAAAATCTTAGATATACTGTAGGAATCACAACCAAACCACAGTAAACCTTGAAAACAGTTATCGTCTGATGCCTACTAGGGAGCGCTATATTGTTAGACCGCCTGGTCCCATTAAAATTACACTAGAGTTACCGACCGCTACTGTGTTTTATTCTGAAATGTATTCCCACACTGCGGAATGCAGACCTACTCATTTCTGGTGCCACTACTTGTTCTTCTTATTTTAATGGATTTTATGTTATAAAAATGTTAAGGTAATTACCAATCCTGTTGCCCAAATTCAGCACAAAAAATGAAATATGGATATTAAATCTAATAATGAGCAACCACAAAACACTTTTAGGCTCTGACAATGTGCTGAAAACCAGGCCTAACAGCAGGGAATTACAGTATCTGTAAATGTCACACACTTTAGAAGTATATTATGAAATATTTGTGTACACCCAGTTTATTTTTCATGAACATTTTCCAGTTCCTGTTAATTACCAATCAATGATTAAATTAAATAACTGCCCTTTATAAGAAGATATATGTATCCAAACTCAAAAGGCTTGTTATTTACTGTGCTTCATTATTTATTACCATTAGTACAGAGAACAAATGCACAAAATAAAGTCATATTTATCCCTTCATTTTGAACTAGATTTGTGCGAACACAGATTTCATAATTATGCAAAAAATGAGGGCATGAAAGGAAGGAGGAACAGTGAATAGTAAGAAAAGAGAGAAAAACAGCATCAGCGGCCAATTTAGAAACAGACCTGAGGGTGTTTGTTTACTCATGGGTCTGAGTCCTAATTAGACTCTTGCCTCCTGAACTCATTTAGACTGATGGCCAAAGAAATATGGAGAGAGGGAGAGGCAAATAAGAAATATGGATCGTAAGCACACTGTTCTGGCTATACATTTACGTATATAATAGTGCGATTCAAATGATTTGGCCCTCTAAACTTCACACTGAATAAATGAGTTTGCTCTGTGTAATGCATTAGACCAATTGGACCTAGTCATAGCACTTGCATACTTCTTGCTCTTTTGTTGATTTTGATTGCTTCTATTATCCGAGCTGTCAGCCTCGAGTCAGTCTTGTGTCATTCTCAAGAAATAACACTTCTATTACTAACATATTCTCTATACTTACTACTAATTCACAATTTCTACACCATCTTCTTATTTAAAAAAGAAAAACTCTCTTACTGTATATTTTCTCTATTCAGTCTACTCTGTACTTTATGTACAGTTGAAGTCAGAATTATTAGCCGCCGTTTATTTTTTTCCACAATTTCTGTTTAACAGATAGAAGATTTCTTCAACACATTTCTAAACATAATAGTTTTAATAACTAATTTCTAATATCTGATTTATTTGATCTTTGCCATGATGACAGTAAATAATATTTTACTCGATATTTTTCAAGACACGTCTACACAGCTTAAAGTGACATTTAAAGGCTTAACTAGGTTAATTAGGTTAACTAGGCAGGTTAGGGTAATTAGGCAAGTTATGGTATAATGATGGTTTGTTCTGTAGACTATCGGAACAAAAATTTGCTTAAAGGGACTATTAATTTTGACCTGGTTCATAACAAATTTAAACTGCTTTTATTCTAGCCGAAATAAAACAAATAAGACTTTCTCCAGAAGAAAAAATATTATCATACATACTGTGAAAATTTCCTTGCTCTGTTAAACATAATTTGGGAAATATTTAAAAAGGAAGAGGGGCTAACAATTCCGACTTCAACTGTATGTATTTACAAAAAATAGCTTTAATCCTCTATATCACTAGCAATTACTGACATACAGTCAAACTATAGATTATTCAGACACCAGATACCATTTATGATGAAGAATGGAAACTATAGTTCATTTATGTAAGTGAGGATGGCAAAATGAAATAAACTGACGCATTAATCCCCAAACTTCTTCGTACAGTGGACTAAAGACCAACAGAAACAGAAGAACATGTAAATGTGGGAATCTGGTTGACAGCAGCAGCTCAGGTAACAAGACTGTTGATAGACATCTAAACACTGTCTGAATTATTTTTAGCTGATCGTCATGCATGGGCTGCACAGTGGTTCAGTGGTTAGCACTGTCGACTCACAACAAGGAGGTCACTGGTTCGAGTGGCTGGGCTTTTGTTGGCATTTCTGTGTGGAGTTCATGCATGTTCTAGTGTATGAGTGCGTGAATGAGAGTGTATATGTAGGTGTTTCCCAGAACTGGGTTTCGGCTGAAAGGGCATATCCTTTATGAAACAATTGCTGGAATAGTAGGCGGTCCATTCTGCTGTGGCGACCTCTGAAATAGAGACTAAGCGCAAAGAAAATGAATGAATTATTGTAATCCATTGTAGACCATTTTGGTTACATATGCGCCCGAAATTTTATCTATGCAACCTTAAAATATATTTGTGAGCATTTGTGAGAGTACATAAAATTGTTGCCGTACGACCAATTTTCACAGAAAAATGTTTACCGCATACGCGGATTTAGGAGAGACATTCACGCATTATGCCTCTTTGCACAAATCCCGCAATGTTTGTCCCGCCTTCAAGCTCTTATTGGCCCACTGCGCTTGAACAGAACGTTTGTTTCTTTTTTTCTTATTACAATTTTCAAAATTATAGAAGGTAAGTTGTGATAATGTAAGAAATGTTTGTTAAGAGTTAATGTTAAGTTAATTTAAGTTAAGTTAATGTTTGTTAATGTTAAGTGTCTGAATAATTTTTGGTTTGACACACACACACACACATTGGTTTTTGATGGTTTATGAGAACTTAATGTATTTTGTAATGTATGCTGTAAAAAACGTATTGCCTTAGTGTAACCCTAACCCCAACCCAACTTTTAAATGTCAAAACAGCCTGTAATGTATGTTTTTTGGGCATTTTAAATTACAAGAACACAGGGAATGTCTTCATAAACCACCTAAACATTGCCAATACTAAAGTAATACCTATGTCAATATACAAACATGTCCTCGTAAACAGCACACGAACACAAATGTATTGTCACACTTTTTTTGCATATATGCACAAAATCTGACACTAAAACTTCAGATGAATAACAAGAAACACTTTTTCATGCAAAAATACTGTATGTATTGAACATTGTTATTATTTATTTAATTTTTAATTATGCATTGTTATTATTTGAATCTATTTATATATTTATTTTCACCTTTTTTTACAGAATTCCTGATGTTTCAATATTTCATAAGCTTTTATTTTTACTTATATTTTTTATATATTTGTTTGACTTATTACATTATCTTTAAATAATATTAAACTATATTATTTAAACATTTATTGATTTATTTTCTGTAGTTAAAAAACCCCAATAAACATATTTTGGAAAAAAAAAAACTTTTTCATGAAACAAAACTTGAGGCAGAATATGTTTTACATCAACTTCTGGTGAACAGAGAAAAGCAAGTCAGCAGTGGTTATAAATAGACAAGTAAATAAGATAAATTGTCTTTACCATAAACATCATGCTTTACAAAGGCTTTTGTTAAAAATGTATTTACCCAGTATTTCCTGTGAAGGTGGGATGATGAGGGTAGTGTCATCTGTTGTCATGCCACCAGCCACCTCAATTTTGCGGAGTCGTTCTCTCAAACGCTGACACTCTACTCTGAGCTGCTCCACATCATCTGCTCGCTGCTGCTTCGCCATGCTGGTGGGGTTCATCTGCAGGTGGACCACCTTTGTCTTCACAGGGTCATAGTCTCCCTGATAAAGGGAAGAGATGCTGAGTTAGAAAACCAGGATTCAATTAATAACACAATCCGGCAAACAATTTTGCATTTAATAGACATCTAATAGACATCTAAACGTAGACAGCAACAAGGCTAAACTTGGACTGTCACCTAATCAATCAATCTAATAGACATCTAAGAATGGCCCAAAACTAGACTTGTGGTCAAATAGACAGTTTAGACAGACTTTATATGTGTAGTCATTCATTTCTTTGTATTTGATGACTAGTCTAGTTTTGGTCTATTATTCTAAGACGTCTGTTAGATTTTCACTGACAGCCCAAGGCCCAATCCCAATTCTATTTTTGTACCCCTACCCCTTGGCCTTTAAAACCAAGTGTGAAGGGGAAGGGCTTCAAAATTTACCCCTAAGAGTTGGGACACCACTACAGCACCTGCACACGTCATCATATGTCATCGCGATCTCTTGCTTCATGTGAGATCAGACGATCGCGACTGCTGTAGTTATTCCAGCTGCTTTTTTTTTTGGTATTTATCTTCAGGAAATCACTGAAGGCAGATATTATGTTATCTTAACGATCTAATGTGGCAATAAGATTGTAACACTGTGCATTTACACAGTGACCATATTCAACTATGTAAACACCCAAAAAACAACATTAACATTATAGCAGACACTGTAAAAAGGCCATTCCCAGCCACTAGACTTTTCTGACAGGGTATTCGAGTGTCAGAATGTTGTGGGACTGCTGTACATGATTTATGATAACGGATTAAAGATCGCGATATTTAACGGTTTTTATTTTAGCAGTTTTTTTAAAAAGCATGACGGTAAAACATGAACGCGGTTGTGAATATATTAAAACATATGCTTATTTGTTTTAAAAATTCGTAATAATGACAAAAGGGGTAGGGGTACAAAATAGAATCGGGATTGGGCCTTAAAGGCTTAACTAGGTTAATTAGGTAAACTCGGCAGGTTAGGGTAATTAGGCAAGTTATTGTATAACAATGGTTTGTTCTGTAGACTGGAAAAAAAAAGCTTAAAGGGGTTAATAATTTTGAAAAAAAAAAATTAAAACTGCCTTTATCCTAGCCGAAATAAAACACAAGACTTTCTCCGGAAGAAAAAATATTATCAGACATACTGTGAAAATTTCCTTGCTCTATTCAACATAATTTGGGAAATATTCAAAAAAGAAAAAAATTTAAAGGGGGCTAATAATTCTGACTTCAGCTGTATATATTATATTTTAGGAAACATTTATAATATATTGGAAGAGTAAACAAGTCAGGCTAAATAATTAAAGTAAATCATTGACTTCTGCTCTCTTTACTGGTTATAAAAACACAGATTTATTTTTAAAAATCCTTACATACCTTAGGAACCTAGGTATAACAGAAAATTTTTGCAGTTTTTTTTAACCTTGACTTTTCCAAACCTTGGTAAACCTTGAAACCGGTTATCATCCCATGCCTAGTTTTAACGTTATGTGTTTGTTTCCAAGATTCATAGGGTTTGTTGCATGTATTTCCGAAAATACAACATTTTCAAAAAGTTTAATTTTTAATTCTTTTAAAAAAGTTAATTTAATTATTTCAAAAACAAAAAGAGTGTAGAAAACAAAAACTTAACTTAACAAAAAGCTAATTACCAGTTCTTTTAATAATTCTGCCATGAAAAACCATTGTAATTTTTGGCTGATTAAAAAAAGTAAATTAGCATTACAGTGAACGAAATGAAAGAAAAAATAAATTAAAAGGACGGGGGAAAATGGTAGAAGACTAAAAACATAAAACGATGTTTTCTAAAATCTTTAAAAACACATCCAGACTGAAAACCTTTTAAAAGTAGCCAGATTTTTCAATCAAATGAAACTTCAAATAGTAGCAGTAGAATAAAAAAATAACATTTTATTCATTAGCACTTTAGGACAAGAATGTGATCTGAAAATAATGATAGATGTCATGAGAGTGGGTCCAACAGCTCATTCATTCATCTATTATATAGACTGCTGAACTACTAGAAAACGTCATTAAAGAAAAGCAGTCCGAATGAGGGCTTAAAATCAAGTCCAATTTCATCTGAAGGCTCTCGTCCCGTAAAAATACATTTATCCCAATTGCCCTCAAAACAAAAGGACCAAAGAAGTGATAGTTCATCCCCCGTCTGAAACGAAAGGCTTTATCTTCTGGAACGATTCTTCATTTGGGTGTAAAACTTCAGGGGTTTAAAAGCCATTACTGAGCCTTCTGGTGAATTAAGGGCCCCATCAAAGAATAATGCCTCGATCTGAACATCTCATTACTGAGCAAATTACATCACCCTGAGCTGAAGACAGAGAGCCAGAGAAGAGGAATAGAGACCAAGGGGTGAGGAGGAGATGACATAACTGCAGAACAGAGGGAAACCGAAGAACAGAAACAACTAGAATTACTGAAAATGAAAGATTAAGCTTTTGTTCAAGCTTTCTATATTAAGATGGGAAAATGGGGTTAGAATCCCAGCCTTGTTGAAATAATCACTACATTGGTAAAAAGGCTTTTTTCTGATGTAATAAAGGTAAAGAGTGTTAAAAGTACAACATTGAAATTAAAGTTTCACCTCAGCATAAATGCGCACACCCCAATAATTAAACAGATATTTTTAATAAATAATAATAATTTAGTCACCGAACATCTATAGAAACAGAAAGATAATACACTTAAATTCACGTTTCAACAAAATGTTATACATATTTTGTTTCTCTTCAATCTTCCTCTTTTATTATTATTTCATATTTTTTCTTAACATATACATTTTGATATACATGGTTTCCACTCGGTCACTTGAGCACCCAAATTTAACCCAAAAGCAGAAAAATGAGTAAGACACAGACATATTTGGAAAAAAAGGCCCAGTGAAGGACCGGCGAACTGCAAAGGTATGGATCTGCAATTGTCAACATATCAGGTGAATCCAGCATGTCTGTGCAAGAAGATCAACTGCTGGAGATTGCAAATGACGGCGGTCTTTTAGTGGCTGTTCACATATCGCATCTTGTCTAGAGTTTGCGCAAGTTCGCTATTTCCAATGGAGGTGCTTGCACGCACAGGCGGTGTGAAATGCTCGCGCCTTCCAGACGCATGCAGTTGACTAAATGCCGCGAGTGCAGCACCAGTCACATGACAAAGAACTGACCGATCAGCTTCAGGTTGTATGAAATATACACATTTTGGTAGACTAACTATCGCAAACAAAAACAGAACACCCTAACACTGCAGTGCTTTGAAATTTTCTCCATTAATAAAACTTGTATCAGAGTGACAGCAATGTTTTGTCAGCTTGTCATCCAATGAGAAAACAGCTGATGGTCACTTAGCAACCTACGAACCACCCACCCCTCTGTCCGGTAAAATTGTCAATCGTTGACCGCTCCGCGGTGATAAAAAGGTTGGGGACCACTAGACTAATATACAGCAGGGAAAATAAATACGTCACCAATTTTCTTAAATAACATTTCTAAAGGTGCTGTTGACTGCAACAACCAAAGAAATTCATATATGCAAAGAAAACAAATCTAATTAGTTTACAAATTAAGCTTTGTGTAATAAAATGAAGTGATGCAAGAAAAAGTATTGAACACATGAAGAAAGGGAGGTGTAAAAAGCAGTGAAAGCTCAGAGCAGCTGAAATCTCTCAGTAGTTTTTCAGCAAAAGTCTGCCCTTCATCTTTGTAAATTAATATTCGCTGCTTCAGTCCAACATCTATATTATCAGGATGAAGATGAAACCACCCAATCACCTGACTTTAATCCAATAGAAAATACAAAATAAAGATGGGATTTGATAGACGAGACCAACAGAACCATCAAGGTTTTTTAAAATCTGTTGAAGTCTGAAAAACTCACAGGTGTACTGATATATGTTGAGCACCGTATCTGCATCAATAACTAAACTGCTGAAAATCCTAACAGTTTGTCAATGTTTGCATCTCTCTAACCACAAAGCTAATTGCGATACAGCTTGAATCATAAATGAATCATGAAAAGATGTGGAAAATAAAGTAAAGGTTAGCCGTTCTTGTGCCCAAAATAAACCGTCTTAAAACTGACAAGTGTGGAGTGGGTGGCTATTATTAACTGTCTGTGTGAAGTCACTTATTTTTACTGTGACACTTGGAAGCGTCATAGATAATGGATAGAAGAGGAGGTCTATAAATATTAGAGCCCAAGTCTAAGCGCGTTAAGAAGACGGAGTGATTGGGAGAGCAGGACGAATGAGTGACGCAGCTTTTGATTTCCAGACTTTTCAGTTTGTTTTGGGCTGGCACCAGTGTTGGGCTCTAATGGAGCATGTCTGACTGCATTTCAGCCCGGTGATCGCGTCAATGCGGCAGGAAGTGAAAAAGGAGAGTAAATGAATGGGGGGGGGGGGGGGGGGGGGGGGGGGGGTCATTGATAAATATAGAAGCAATACAAAGATGATGGAAAAGTGACGTCACCGAGCGTTTAGATTTTTGCCTATAATTGGATGTTTACAACAGTTCTGTGGAGCCAGACTTTTTTTAATTACGCTTTTGTGCTTTTTTGTACTTTACAAATGCAAGTTTCAAAGCTCAAAGTACACAATAAATGGAGTTATTGTCTCTCAAAAAAAGATACTTAAAGGCCTGAAATGAGTAGTCAGTAATTCCAGTCTTAAAGGATTAGTTCACCCAAAAATGACAAATCTGTAATGAATTACCCTAATGTGGTTCCAATCCACCGTTTCAGACCATTGTTTGTCTTCACAAATTAAGATATTTTAGACGACTTTGTTTGCCAATGTTTTCTCTTTCTATCGTATTTCCTATAGAAACATGCAGCACGATCTGATACACATGAACATCCCCTATATGCTATACTATGCTAAAATATCTTTAAAAGCGATACAAAAATAAGCTTGAATTAAACTGAATGTGGTTAAAGAGAAGACAAACAATCAAATTCAATATTACTTTTTCTGTCACACAAAAGTGTTCTTGGACCTTCGTATGATTACAGTTTTTGGATCTTTTTCTGGACATCTCACAACCCTTGCTGTATAACAGGGTAGAAAGCATAAGGATTTAGTATAAAAATATCCTTATTTGTGTTCTGAAGATGAATGAAGGTCTCACGAGACTGGAACGACATGATGGTGAGTAATTAATAACATATTTTTATTTTTGGCTGAACTTTAAATCCTATACAAACCCACATAGTTTTGCAACAAATTTGCATAAAGCCAGTCTATGATCTTCACTGGTTGCCCATGAACCATGTCTACTTTGTCCCTTAGAGACATTTGTTTGGTTTTTGTTGTTGGCATGTTGAGAAGACACCATTTTCTGTGCGTCGAAAGCAAATCCACTCTGTACGCAAAACAAAATCAGAACCTTTAGGGCCAATGATATCATCACAGTTCATAGCACTGTGTTTTCTAACACCTCCTGTAATGGGTTGACCAGTCACAACAGACTGAGCCATCTGATCAGTCAGAGCAGAGTAGAATCTCTGAAAGAAGATTTACACACAGTGAAAGGCATTCATTTTATTTTATTTCTTTTTTTATATACAGGATTGCTGTAAATCTGCAAAACAAAAGTTGGAAACATTTACAATGGCAATGGGGCACTTTTAGGAACTGGTCAATGAACTGAATTTCTAAAAGATAGCTACCCTAATAAAAAACTGTGATTAATATTATTATTTATGATTATGATATTTTGCACAAATGCACTTCAAACTCCTTCAGTGGGAACATGAAAACTCAAAAATACAGAATTATTATTTTAACCCAACATTGGGTAAAATATGGACAAACCCAAAGCTGGGCTAACTTTTTCCAATTATAATTCAATATTAAAGCTGCAATCAACAATGAAAGGGACCTCGCACATGGGCTCACCGCCGCTCTGTGACGTTAGGATGACAGAAAACAGTGGACAATAATAATTTAAGCTGATATATATACAAAATATTGAGATAATCACCGGTTAATGCCAAACTTCCTACTGTCAGCAGGTGGCGCTATAACTGGGACTCAATATTAGCATGTAGATGTCTTCAGGAGAAAAATCTCATCACACGTGAATTTTCACTCAGACCTGAAATGTGTGTCTGAGTTATAAGTACTTCCTCCTCCATGGCAAAACTTTGCCAGTCCGCCACGGACACACCTTTTGACAAAAACTCTAGATCTTCACAATTTCACATCAAAAAGGCCTTTGGATTATACTGACAAAACTTGTCATAAACTTGTCATAAACTTGTCATAAACTTCTAGGAGAAGTTTGTTACAGTGTAAAAGATGTAATTTCCTGTTGCCAGCAGGTGGCGCTACAACGGTAACTGGATATTGGCATGTAAACGTGTTCAGGTCAGGACTGTTATCAAACGTGTGGATTTTGAGGCAGATCAGACAATGCATGCCTGAGTTCGTGGCGTAAGATCAACAAGTTTGTGAGGGCGCCACGGACACGCCTTTCGACGAAAGCTCTAGATCTTCGCAAATTAACATTGCCAGATAACAATACCCAATTTTGGTGTTGATCGAATAAAAACCAACGCTGGGCTAACCTTTTCCAATTATAACTGAATATAATTAAATTACACTATTAAAGCTAACAGTAGGGTTTGTCGAAATCTGATCCAGTTTTACATTAGCAACTATTAAAAATATAATTTAAAAAGATTTATGATATTTTTATTTTTAAATGTTTAATCTAAAAACATCCTTTTACTACTTTCGTAGAAAACAACATTACAATTCAACACAGTACAGGCTATATTATATTGGGATTTTATTTTTATTGTACTTCAGGCATACCCCCACCTCTACTAAACAAATATAGTAAGCCAATACACAACCGAATACCTAAACAACGTAAATATTTAAACACTGGGGCTTATAGTCTGAGTTTCCTCTAAGTGCCTCTACATTATTTATTGACAAACAGAAATAAATAAAAACACCACTGTGCTATTACTAAACTATGATTTTTGAAAAGCATATTAAAAGCTAGCAATCCTCAGCATGTCAAGAATAATTTTTCAACAGTACATCATATCGTAGAAAATCATATCACACCTGAAGAGCCATCCAAACTCTTTAATACTGTATAAAAATGTTGAAGATTTTCTTCTAATCCACTTATATCTGTTTAATTACTTTTCTTATTTATTCCCGGATACAAAACCACTTTTCTTACACCTTGAAACACCAAGTTTTTGGAGAGATAGACAACAAGCTGAGAGTGATGTGGTAATTAACTAAAGGGAAAAGATAGAAACAGGATTTTCAATGATTTGAAGAGGATGTAAGTGTGTGGAGTTTCACAGGCAAACACAATACGGTCTGAAGTGCTGATTTAAGCTTCGGAGAAGAAACTCATACCCGAGTTATTGTGGAAGCCAAAGAAAATGCAAGTGTGGCTGTGTACGCAAAAATACAAATAAAATAAACAACTACTCTTAAAAGGAGTCCATCGCATAATTATTCATTTACATCACTGGGATACGAAATGGCATTGACAAGGATACTTTGCTACTCGATAATTAGGCCAACAATGAAGCCCTGCAATAGAAAATAAAAAAAGAGGAGTTTGATTTGACAGAACCATTTGAAAAAACGAGAAAAAAAAAATGCTGATTTTTATTTTATGCCTCATAACAGATACAAAAAAGGCTGTTTATAAAAAAATTAAATAAAATAAAGTCCATAGACATACAGTTGATGATGGGGCTGAGCGATATAGGCAAAAGAAACCTATCATTATATTCTTAAACAATACTAGCATTTCAATTTTAATCACGATTTTGATACACACACACGTTTTACAGGATGAATCTGAAACATTACTTCCAATGGAAAAATTTTTTTTTATTATATGCGCGCAGCTTGCACCCATAATGGGAGTGTTCCAGGCACTCACAGTTGAAAACATGTAAACTTTTCAGAATGCTGCAAGCAAACCGCGAGTCGCATAACAAGAGCTGATTGATCAGCTTCATACTTTGTACAGAATATACACATTTCAGTAGACCAATTACCTCAGACAGAACATCCAAACACCCAGTGATTTTAAATTTTCTCTATAAATAAAACTGTGCTGAACTTATCCCTGTTAATACAGTCTATTTGTCATTAAGCTCTCTCTTCTGTTTCCGCACTCTGTTTAGGCATGCTGCTTTATGATTGGTTCAAATAGCATACTGTGGAAAAATCTTGCTGTCAGGAGATTTAAAAATCACGCATGATCAAATCGCGATTTTAATACGATTTCAATTAATCACACAGCCCTAGTTGAAGAATTACTAGCCCTCCTGTGATTTTTTTTTTTTTTTTCAAATATTTCCCAAATTAGGTTTAACAGAGCAATTCATTTTTCACAGTATTTCCTATAATAAGTTTTCTTCTGGAGACAGTCCAGAAATAAAGGAAAAAAAACATTTTAAGGTCAATATTATTAGCCACCCTAAAGCTATATATTGTTTCAACTGTCTACAGAATAAACCATCATCATACAATGACTTGCCTAATTAACCTAGTTAAGCTTTTAAATATGTGTTGGAAAAAATATTTTCTCCATTAAACAGAAATTTGGGAAAAATATTATACAGGGGGTTAATGATTCAGTAGGGCTAATAATTCTGACTTCAACTGTACATTATATGCTATTATGATAATACAAAGCAAAATAATTGATTTCAGAACTCTCTGCAATACCTAAATGTGATTGGTCAATCCCTACATTCAAATCTCCTGCATACTTCACTAATATTCACGTCTCTTATATCACTCTGCAATTTCTCCATTTTCATAATACCCAAGTAAGAAAAGCTGATTCGCGAGCTAAAAGAATGCTTAATTATAAAGTAAATCACAGCATAGCTTTCAGCCTATAGCACACACAGGTCATATTATTAGCCATCAACCACCACTGAGGCCATTAGCCAAGCTTCATGGTGAAGTTTTTTTTTTTCTTTCAATGATAAAGTACCTTCCTCTGTCCCAGTTTAATAGGGACCAGCGGTCCATAATTATGACAAATCATAATTGTAAATTATATCCCAGTACTACTTATTGATGATCATTTAAACTATTCTTTGTGTGCATAAGGAAACTAAATCCATATTCTTTACAGTATGTAGGCTGAACAATTTAAAACTCTAATCCACACTGGCATTGCTGAATAACTTCATGACAGTGAGTTTTATATCGCTCTGCTTAACAGCCTGTATTTATAATAGATTATAAAGGTACTCCTAATGCATTACAATACATAAATATGCACATCACTTTATCCATTATTTATTTCAAGTCTTCTTTCAAATCTTCTGATTTCCCAAATTTTTAAATCTTTACATAATTTTCTTAAGAGATGAACATTATCATATGACTTCTTTTTCATTAAAGACATGTATGATTTTTCAATAGGTGTGCTGATAATGTGCTCATAACATGGAAGCATTTGTGGGCCAATCCTTAATTTAACATAATAGAATTTTTGTTTGTATACTTTGGCTGTATGTTAGCAATTACTTAATAACCATCCTGCATGACCATATTCTGTAATTATTTAAATATTCTTCATTACTAACTATTAAGTAGTAGGAGTTTATTAATGCAAAGTAATGGTGAATGTGTGTTTCCAATTCAATTATGTGACACATAACACTTTTAAGTGGTCTTAGTCTGTATTAAGTAAAGAAACACATTTTTATATTCTTTAAAACTTTAAAACTTATCCAGCATATGTTTTACGCAGTGGATGCCTTTCCGGCCGCAACCCATCACTGGGAAATGATATATATATTTCAAGATTTTACCAAATTACCTGGTAAAATTTAGACCAAATTTACCAATTAGGTCTGAACAATATATTGTTTAGGCATCAAAAATCGCAATTTATGTATCTGCAATAGTCACATCATAGTATTAGATTATTTATTTTAAAAAATTAAAGATAAAGATATTAAATATATAATTTTTAAAAGTTATTTATACAATAAATACTGTTAGACTGCCCTGCGTGCCATACAGCACTATTTATTCATTTAATTTTGATTGTAATTTATTATAATTTATGCAGATACACTACTTAGAAAGAAATTCATCCCAGTCAATCTGAATTAAGAAAATCTTTCCAAACAGGGCTATTAAAATCATCTGGTAATGTTATATTCATTTTGCAGTATATATCGCAGCAAAACAAAATAATTGCAGATTTTCAATATGCCAGATTTTTCCAATATTGTGCAGCCCTAACCTGAATGCACTAAAATATTTTAACCATTGTTATGATAATTTATCAGATTATACAAAACATTAAAAAGTTGTTTATAAAGGATTGTGCATGCATTATAAATGCATTAAAGGGGACCTATTATGCAAAAATCACTTTTATAATGAGTTGTGTGGCAACAGTGTGTGGAATTTGCCAGCATCTAATGTTAAAAATTTATTACTTTATTTTTTTTCTATAAATCACACTTCATGAAAACAGTATGAAGAAACACTTTAATTGTCATTATCCCTTTGTACATGTCATCTAAGGGGAAATCCCTGCCCATTTGTGGCAATCTCTCTCTCATTAGCATAAACTGCAATAAGAGATCACAATCTCACTTGAATTTAAAGCGACAGTCACCAAAATAGCACAATTTGGATGAAAACGAGCAGTTTTAAAGAGTTATAAAAACATTACTTGAGAAGTATTTTAGGCTGAAACTTTACATACGCACTTTAGGGACACTAGAGACTTATTTTACATATTCTTAAAAGGGGCATAATATGGGTCCCACTTCACTGCAAGTGTTATTTATCGTCGGCAGCTAGCTCCCTGCAACTCTCACATGGTCGCCCACTGAAGCTAAGCAGGGCTACGCCTGGTCAGTACCTGGATGGGAGACCACAAGGAAAAGCTAGGTTGCTGCCGTAAGTGGTGTTAGTGAGGCTCAACCTGCGGTCAATGTGGGTCCTAATACCCCAGTTTAGTGAATGGGGACTCTATAACTGCTCAGTGAGCGAAATCTTTCGGATGAGACTCTCTGTGGCCGTTAAAAATCCCAGGATGTCCTTCGAAAAAGAGTAGGGGTTTAACCCTAGCATCCTGGCTAAATTTATCCACTGGCATCTGTCCACCATGGCCTCCTAGCCATCCCCATATCATAATTGGCTTCATCACACGGTCTCCTCTCCACCAATCAGTTGGTGTGTGGTCTGGCGCAATATGGCTGCAGTTGCATCATCCAGGTGGATGCTGCACACTGGTGGATGAGGAGATTCCCCTAATGTGTAAAGCGCTTTGAGTGTTTAGAAAAGTGCTATATAAAATGTAAGGAATTATTGTCATTGTTATTATTATTATTTAAAACTATTTAAATAGACAAAAGGGAAAAGCACAACAATACTAGAACAATCCAAATCTGACAAACTGTAATCTCTGAAGCAGTCACTGCAAATCTACTCTGTTCTACGCAACTGTTTGAGTACAGTACAACATGAGCTCACTGACTGTCAATGTACAAGGTTATGGACTCCTGCTATAATCAATGAAGCTGTTAAACACAGGCTGCAACACGAAACATTATTCTTAAGAGCCTCCCCAAAGTGTTTCACATCAAATAAGTTCCCATCACTCGAGAACATAGTCATTTAATTAATAATGAATGTGCCTGAAGTCTTTTCAGTGATCAGTCTTCATAGGTCTTTATAGATTAGCTTATGCATCCCTACTGTATGACATGTTCAAATCCAGCAGAAAATGATACTATTACCTGGAGGTTATGCCTCTCTAGTCTCATCTCCAATATGTTATTTTGCTCTTCCAAGCGCTGGCGTTCTGCTTCCAACTCCTCAATCTTTTGTCTGAAAACACACACACAAATATGTTCATGTAATTCTAGAATAAAACATGATGTATGTTTTTTTTACGTACATTTGCTTTCAAGGAAGAAAAGAGAAACATGGCCATCATAACATTTATACAATCACCGGCCACTTTATTAGGTACACCTTACTAGTATCGGGTTGGGACCCCTTTGCCTTTAGAGCTGCCTTAATCCTTTGCGCCATAGATTCAACAACGTACTGGAATTATTCCTTAGAGATTTTGACATTTTCACATCCATATTGACATGACAGCATCACGCAGTTGCTGCAGATTTGACAGCTGCACATCCATGATGCGAATCTCCTGTTCCACCACATCCCCAAAGGTGCTCTATTGGATTGAGCTCTGGTGATTCTGGAGGCCATTTGAGTACAGTGAACACATTGTCATGTGCTGCTGTAACCCACCTGCCTCAAGGTTGGACGTGTTGTGCAATCAGAGATGCTCTTCTGCATACCTTGGTTGTGACCTTTCTTACCCATTTTGGTGCTCAGTTTGAACAGCAGCAGATCGTTTTGACCATGTCTACATGCGTTGAGTTGCTGCCATGTGATTGGCTCATCAGAAATTTGCGTTAACGAACAGTTGGACAGGTGTACCTAATAAAGTGGCCGGTGAGTGTACATTCACCAGAAAAAAGCAAAAGGAGTCAACACAACAGTTTCTGATGGTAGTGATTCACTATGATAGAATCATTTCTCTAAATAGATAACTGGGATTAAAATGTATAATTTTTTATGTTACATCACGCTATTTTGAGAATATTACAGAGTACATAAATGTATTTTATTACGTCAGAATTTTGTGCAGTTTATTTAATTATATTTTTAGACATTATTTAATTATATTTTATTTATTTAATTATTTAAAAAACAAACAAGGTGTGGCATTAAAATGCAAATGAATGATTAAGACATTCTAAGAGACTATGGAACATTTATTTTTCTGTTAATATTACTCATTGATTTTGCTGTAAATTATAAGAATATTTAAAAAACTAATTAGCATTCATTTCTGGTTTTAGACATTGGGTGGAACCTTTCCAAATATGTACATCCTCTATAATTTCTCAAAAAGTAATCTGAACAACATTCAGGTTGGTTTAGTATTGATTTTGAGAATAACCACGTAAGGTCTTGGGCTAGTATTCAGTACAACAAATATTCAATTAAGGTGTAAACAGCTTAGTGAAATGGTTCCAGGAGTGATTAAATGAAATTCTATAGAGAATAATTACAGGATCAAAAAGCAAAAAAAAAAAAAAAAAGAAAAAAGAGAAAGTGGGCACTGAATAAAAGCTCACTTTTCAAGCAAGGCCACAAAAGCTAATGTAGTATAATCACATTTCCATAGTAATTAGCCAATGCAACAGGCCATGAAGAAACCACAGACTTCAGCTTTCCTCAGTCTGAAACCCTGTTCACAGCACCAGAGACTTACAGTGACATGCATATTTCAATGAGAGCTGGTGGTTTTCGTTGACATGAGCAGAAAATGTTAGTTATGATCTACAAAAGCATTTTCTGGCAAAGAATCAAAGAGTCAAATTAGCTTTTTTAAGACTTTAGGGGCTGAAAAATGAATCATCTTTTTACTCAATGTTACAAATAAAGAATGAACTGACAATTCAATCTAGGTTTAGCCATTTTGTCCTGTTTCTGGAGTCAGTATAGTAATATGCTGTTGGAAATGCATAAGTTGTGATATGAACAATAAAATAATAAAAATAATTTTATGCATATTAGAGCATTTTATTCCAGTAAAATATTCAGAAATGTTTTAACGTAAGCATCTATCTATTATCTAAGTGTAAAGATGTCTCATAAGTAAAGTTAAATAAATAAATTTTTAAAAGGTGCAGCGTAATGCTGGGTTCAAGTCAAACCCCAAATTCGGGAGAGAATACAAAGTCATTTAAAAAAAAAAATTGGCACACAAAAGTGTTCTTGAAGTTTCGCATAATTACCGCTAAACCAGAGAATTCACATGTAAGGTTCTGACCTTGTTTTTGGTTCCTCTTCTGAACTTTAAAACTTTCTGGAGCATTGCTGTCTATGGAGGATGGGGGAGCTCTCAGATTTCATTTACAGTGTATTTACAGAACTTATTAAGCTGAATTTAATACCTTTTACTACCTTTTTTTTAATACCTTCGAGAAAAAAATTTATACCAGCATGAGTGGCAACTGTGGTGGCGTAAATAAAATATCTTTCCAAATGGAATAACATTTACATTTACATTACATATACATTTCAGTAAAGCAGAGGGATTAATCAAGATGTCACAATGGGCCTTTGTCCATAGTTTTTAATCAATGTCATATATGTCATCAATGTCAATAGTCGCTCTTCCAATCGATTCTGTGTGTCAGGGCTCTTTGTAGCACCGGTGCTCCCAACTTCAAATATTTAGGAGCACCAGAAAAAATGTAGGAGCACCACTGCAAATAGTATATTAAGGGATTTATTGTATTTAAGAACAACATCAATTAGGATTAACAAAAATTTGGGGCAGTAGTTGTTTTTCTCATTCCACAAAGGAAAACCGAACTTCCGATGTGGGCAAACAAAGCATAAACAAAGTAGCATTTACTACCATTACCACAATAATTGTCACTTGCTATGGCGGAATTCGCTCCTACAAATATGTCTGATAATCTAATAATCCATGTTGTTTGCAAATATTTGAGAAATGTAGGGAAATTACAGCCTCTTTGTGACCCTTCTTGGCTTGAATTGTTTACTACCTCACACTCTCACTCTGATTAAAAACAGTCACAAAAACAAAACAGTCACAAACATGAAGAAGGGCTAGTGAATTTGAACATTACACAAGCGTTAAGTATCTTTGGCAACCCTGATTACAGTTTTGATCTTCATATTTCAAACTTTGACTAAGCAAGCTTAAACAAGCTTCCATAATGATCAGATCAATGATAAACGTTCCAACAGAAACATACATGAAGTTTAATTTCTTCCATCTCTGTTACCTGAGAGAGCCGATTTCCTCTGCTGTCGCTGAGCTGCTTCTCTCGGCATTAGACACCTGCTGCTCTTTCAGAGCCTCAAGTTCAGCAGCCACCTGAGCAAGAGATGAAAAACATAATGAATAACAAAACCATCAGTACTGTATGTCAAAAAACAGCCACTGACTGTAAATCTGAGCAAATGAAACACCTGCAGCCTTGGTGCAATGTAATACCCCTCTAATATCTCGACTTCTCGCCTTATGTGGTTTTTTTCATTTCTTGCATGCATTACGGTGCAAATTTTAATCAATTATTTAGGATCGAAGCGCTAGCTGGGATAAGCGCATAAATGCCAAAAGGAAGTTCCCATGGTGATGGATGTGACTTACCATCAGAGCTTGTAATTTGAAGGAGCCTGCCTCCTCCTGGGCTTTGGACAGTTGAGTCTATCAGAGTGAAACAGATTATTCCCATAAAAACACAAAGTAAGATAGTAAAGCATAAAGTCCTTGATTACAAAAGTCACAATCGCTCTCAAGTCGTACAGTTGTCTGGATACCCGACGTAGGCCAGCATAAGCAGAGGTTTGGAATTTTTATAAGACCAGCACACTGTTTTTATAATGTAATAACGCAAGATTAATTCAACAACTAATTTTCTGACATGAAATTAACAACAAATCTATTTACAAAATAGATTAAAACATCCTTACTGTTTAGCATAAAATGTTTGTTGGCTTTACATCAAACTGTAATATCTTCCTATTATACATTAGCAAATGTCTACATCAGCAAAAAAGTAATTTAGAAGACAAGGAAAGAAAAAACAAAAATCAAAGAACACAATAAAATTGCTGGAATATAATTGTTTTTATTTTGTTTCCTGATGTTAATGTGAACTATACTGAAAGTATTCCACAAAAAAAGAAAAGAAAAAAATATATAATAAGGTTTCATAATTAGTGTTAATGTTTTTACTAACAAGAACTAATTATGAACAATACTTGTACAGCATTTATTAATCACAGTTCAGTATTTACTAATGCATTACCACCACCCAAATTCATGTTTGTTATCAGTAGTTAATGCACAATGAACAAATAGACTCACCGGCCCCTTTATTAGGTACACCTTACTAGTACCGGGTTGGACCCACCTTTGCCTTTAAAACTGCCTTAATCCTTTATGGCATAGATTCAACAAGGTACTGGAAATATTCCTTTGAGATTTTGGTCCATATTGACATGATAACATCACACAGTTGTTGCCGATTTGTCGGCTGCACATCCATGATGTGAATCATCCCGTTCCACCACATCCCAAAGGTGCTCTATTGGAATCTGGTGACTGTGGAGGCCATTTGAGTACAGTGAACTCACTGTCATGTTCAAGAAATCAGTCTGAGATGATTCACGCTTTATGACATGGAGCGTTATCCTGCTGGAAATAGCCATCAGAAGATAGTTAGACTATGGTCATAAAGGGATGGACATGATCAACAATACTCAGGTAGGCTGTGGCGTTGACATGATGCTCGATTGGTACTAATTGGCCCAAAGTGTGCCAAAAATATCCCCTACACCATTATTCCACCACCAGCCTAAACTATTGATGGCAGGATGGAACCATGCCAAACTCTGACCCTACCATCCGAATGTCGTAGCAGAAATAAAGACTCATCAGACCAGGCAACGTTTTTCTAATCTTCTATTGTCCAATTTTGGTGAACCTGTGCGAATTGTAGCCTCAGTTTCCAGTTCTTAGCTGACAGGAGTGGCACCCGATGTGGTATTCTCCTGCTGTAGCCCCTCTGCCTCAAGGTTGGACGTGTTTGTGCATTCAGAGATGCTTATCTGCATACCTCGGTTGTAACGAGTGGCTATTTGAGTTACTGTTGCTTTTCTATCAGCTGGAACCAGTCTGGCCATTCTCCTCTGACCTCTGGCTTCAACAAAGCATTTGCGCCCACAGAACTGCTGTTCAATGGATGTTTTCTCTTTTACAGACCATTCTCTGTAAACCCTAAAGATGGTTGTGCATGAAAATCCCAGTAGATCAGCAGTTTCTAAATTTGAACTGCACCAGATTGTCTTGACCATGTCTACATGCCTAAATGCATTAAGCTGCTGCCATGTGATTGGCTGATTAGAAATTTGCGTTAACGAGCAGTTGGACAGGTGTACCTAATAAAGTGGCCGGTTCATATTTTGTTCATGTTAGTAAATGCATTAACTACCATTAACCAATACAAACTTATTTTAAAGTGTTATCATGTATATTAATACACCTCCATTTATGTGTGTTTGTATGTACAGTATTTGTGTGCACGTATACATATTAAATCATTTCTAAAATGTCACAGTGTAAATCATATTTTAACCAAATCTTGAAGCAAGTGAAAATTTACACCTGTAATATTTAACAATACTTATAATTACTTTGTTCATTGTTTGCCAAATTGTTTTGCATTAAATGAACAGTATTTATAGGCCTGATATTAATATTAACATGTACTTAAATTATTTAAAACCGAAATCCAGAGCGAAAAGGGCTCATTTGCATTCTTAATATGAAGAAATGTATAATTATCATTAAAACTCAACAAGTTAATTATCACCCATGAGAGGAAAAAAACACTAAATTTAGGCCAGCAGCAAAACCTCCATTAAATAAGCAGCAGAAACCCGTAAAATTCCATTCATAAAAAGGTTGATTTGAGGTTTGTACCATATTGGCATTTCAACGCCATTATGATACAGCTTAAGAAAAGAAATCAGATTTTTAATGAGAATAAAATGCACAGTTACATAAATGTATATGATTATCATTCACACAAATATCTGAAGCGAATAAAATCACACTTAGAGGCTTAATATTTTCTTTCTTTAAAAAAAACAAATAGAGCCATTTCAAAAATTGTTATTCAGTAATTCACAGTTTATTGAAATCTGCCCACTGGACGGCCTAGTAACAAAATAGGATGTGACATAGAACACCATAAACACTTAATACTGGCTTTCTGTAGAATTTTTGAAGATAATACATAATACAATACTTAAATATGGTAAATTACTATTAGGTAAAGTAATTTTTACTATTAGGTAAAGAATATTTTAAAAATAAGAGGACACACAATATGCCAATATGTTCTCCTGTTTACAATCAGTTACTTTTTATTAAATTATATAGCAATAATAGTCTTCTCATGGGTGATGCGGAAAGTCATGAACGACATGTTTGTATCTGGTTTTGAAAAATCAAACCCTGGCCGGAATACTTTAACTAAAAGAAATATGCTTAGCCTTTAGGAAAACGTCCATGCAAAGTAATACATTTATAAAAAGAGAACCAATTCAGTGGGTTACTATAAGCATCTAGTTGTCATCCTAGATCAAAAAAAGTGGAGAAAAAAATGGACTGAAGTTCTTTTCAGAAAGGGACTGACACATTACTCTGTTAGACTTTAATAGTTGTTTACTTAGTATAATCATTGTTAGCTGTTTTTTTTCTTTTGTAGTTGTTACTTTCTCTTATTTTATGTTATAATAATTAATTCAATTTTTTATTACATTTTAATATCTAATTTACTCAAGCATCAATTCTGGACATCATTGTTATTAATTATTTTCACCATCAACTATTGTGACTATGTTTATGTAACATCAATAAGAATAATGCTTTGACATGATTTTTGACAATTATACCTTGTATGGTTGGGTAGGGGGTTGTTTATTGTATTTTTTCATTATTATTGTTATTATTTTTCCTTTGATAATTGTTAAAAAAAAAGTCTTGTTACTCTTTGTATTCTTACATTCTATATAAAGTTGTGTATATTTTACATAAACATAATTATTAGAAAAAATAAAGGATGACAATTTTGTGTATGAATCTGCTAAAAAATCCTATTACAATCAAATGAAGGAGTTATTGAAGCCTAATGCTCATGCGTGTGCATCTGTGGTTAACATTCTTGTTAAATGTGCATGTAAGAAATGCCAATGTTGAGTAACCCAATCAAAAATCATTTCCAACGAAACAAATGAAGTGCTTCTATATAATAAATAAATAATCATTTACTTTTTAATTTAATTTAAAAACACATCATGTGTTGCATTAGAATCTATACAAAGTTTGACATTTTAACCATTCCCCATAACTTTTTGAGTTTGATTAAGCTTAAGGGTTAAATACCTCCCAAACACTAGAAACTGGAAATCTTTTTGTTGCTGTACATAAAAAAACGGTACCGGTTACTTGTTACTCTACCTTTTCCAGTGCAAATGTAGAACCGTAAATAAGATATCTTTTCTTGAGAAGCAAATTGGCTCATAGAAACCTTGTATACAGTGAAACCAATCAAGATTAAGTTTGTTTATTATTAAAGCCAGCACATTTTTGTTAATAGGTTCAAGAAAATAACTTAATTCAAAGGCATTTGTTCTTGTTTTGAGCATAAAACATTTAATTTGCATGAATTTCTCAAACAAGGCTTTGCATCTAAAGTCTGAAGTAACCTGTTTTATGGACATTATAATATTTGTGTTAAAAATTAGGGTAACGATTTAGTTTAGGTCACAATTCACAGTATAAACAAAACAATAACTAACACTACTAGTTTAATAAACTACTAATTAACTGCTTATTAACAGTTAGTAATGTAGAAGTTGGGGTTAGGTTTTGGGTAGTATTAGGGATGCAGAATATGTTCATACTTTATAATTACTAACGAACAGTTAATATCTTAATAATAGGCAGGTAATAAGTCAGTAGGTAAATTTGTAGGTGATTTGTGATCTAGATTTAATACCAAAATACCAAAGGTGTTGACTTTAAGCAATGCATCCAACACATGCCATAAAAGTTTCTGCTACCATCCTTTGGTCATAAGACTCTAAACCTAGCAAAACTGCGATATATTTGACTAAAACAATATAAGTTATAAGTAAAACGTGCAAATGAACTGTGTCAGTGTTTTAAAAATACTGACCAAAACACCCCATTTGAAAAAAAAAGGTTCTAGTGTGAATTATGGGTAATGTAGTCCTCACCTCCATCTCAACATTATGAGCCTGGACTTTCTGCAGCATGTCCTCTGCCTCCTTGACCCGGAGTGTGAGCTGAGGAGAGTATTCACTTGTGGCCAGCTCGCTGTCGTACGACTCTAATATGGCCCTCATTCCATCCCGCTCCTGACCCACATACAAAAAAGCACAAGTTTCAATTCCAGAACTCAATTCAGGCCAAGCTGGGTCAAAGCAATACAAAAGACGCCATGCATAAAGCTATCTGTGTGGAAGTAAAACTGTCTGAGACACTTGCAGAAACACAAACAGACAGACGGTGTTGATCTTTGCAGGGTGAGCAGGCAAAAAAAACACCATTTCCAACTGAAAGAATCAGCTCAATGTCTTAATGAAAATTTAATTACAACAGCTTGATTGCGTTTCGCTTATTACTGAACTTATTTCACACGCCTTAGCGGTCAACCCAATCGATGTACTACATTTTTAATTGGCAGGTATCGGTTGTAATGTCATTGTATCACTCTAAATACGGCAGAAGAAACCCAAGAAATATTAGAGGAGAATTAATGGGGTGAACGAGCTCCCTTCTGAGTCGGGAGTCATCTGTGCAAATATCTCATTTTAGAGTCGATTAAACTGAAATTAAATCTAGTCTAGTCTCTAAAGCCTGAAACCAGCAGGATCAATAAAACATTGCGATTCATTATCCGCAGTGTGAACTGAGAATACAAAACTGCAAACACAAGCTATGGGGAACACGTGGACATATGTGCACTCAGGCGAGAAAGGTTGTTAAGGTTAATGTTGAATACCAAGAGAGCTAACAATTGTTTAAAGGAAGAGTTAATGATGCATTTGTAGAGCTTTAGTTAAGCAAGTTCGTCTGAAGTAACAATCGATGTGACTGAAGACAAATCAGACAAGCAGATATAGCAGAGAATTTTACCAAAATGACAATTATTTTCATAAATGCAAAAGAAAATACACATTTTTTTGGCACTTTGGCATCGAGTTTTATAGGACATAAGGCTGGGAGAAAAAAAATATCATGATATAATGTTTGATATCATTCGGTATTGACAATTATTGAGTATTTTTTAACAATCCATTAGAACCAGTACATTTTTATTTAACCACTTTATTTTATTTACCAACATTACCAAGGCAAATAGTTTTAATAGTCAAAAGCAACCAAAACAAAAACCAAACAAATGTATATTCACTCTTATGTCTTATAATAAACAAAATGTAAAAAAAACAACAACTCAAACTTGATAAATAAAATGTTACAAACAGCGTGCAATGGCACCGCAAACATTTAAGATAAATCAACATCTGTAAGATCTCAATAATAATAATACATTAAAACTCAAACTTTGTAAACAAAACAATTTAGTTATCAAATCTGAGCTTTCAATTAAAGGAACCAACCAACCATCATTATTCAAATACACATTACAACATTACAAATTGTGAACAAGAAGGACTTGGTTGTGAGAAAAGTTGGTTAACTGCCAGAGTACATGTCTACTACATTACCCCTATTTTAACGGAGACCAGCTAGCGAAATGCTATGCAGGTAAACCTCACTTCTTTGACCTTAAAAGATGCTCTAGCAACAGATGCTAGAGGCCATATTCTTTAGCCTCCTTGTTAGAGCAACCTACTGCCACACAAAGAATCGCCGGTTCGATACCAGCTCAGACCGGTGGGTTACACTACACTTTCAAATGGGGTGCTAGTAACAGAGATGCAAAAAATAAATAAATAAATAAATAGATAAATTTAAAAAAAAAATTTTAAAAGGAAACCAAAAAGCCACTCTAGTGACCTGATACACCCTTTTTAGGAAAAAGAAAATGAAAAAGCACTGCAGCACTGTTATGACAGAAATGTGTATATTCCATACAAAGTGTGAAGCAGATTCGTTAGTTCTAGCGCTCGTGTCATTCTGAAAAGATGAGATGTTTTCAACTAGTTGTGCCTGGAAAGTTCAGGCGTGCACTATTTGCATGCACATGCACAAGTCGAGCACTTCCATTGAAAATAAAAAACATGGCCACTAAGCTTATTGGCGCACGTTCAGCTAGCCACATTTTAATAAAACTATAGCATTTTATATCAAACAAATTTTTTTATGACATTGACAATGGTATACAGTCAATAAATAACGATACTGTTTTATCGCTCAGCCCTAATAGGACATACAGTGGGTGACACTTCAAAATGACCATTAATGCCATGTGTGGAGCCATGACAGTATTAAGGAATTAAGAATGTGTTTTTAGGTGTAAGAGCAGTTTGAGACTATGCCACCAGGGTGCACAAAGGGACGGAATGTGAATGGACAGAAATATACAATGCCAGTTAATATCCTGCCACTTGTAAATGAAGATGAAATAATGAAAAAGCATTATAAGTCCTTCATTTATCATGAAAAACTTGTTAACAAGCTTTATTATCATTGTAAACTTAAGTGCAATGAGGATTCATTTTGGAAATTAAAACTAAAGAAACAAAAGACAACTAAAATGAAAGTACAAACATACATATTTACAACAAATAAATGAAGCAGTGATTTAGCCTAAATATAGAGAGATGTACAGTGTTTGTTATTTTAGCATTTCATAAATGTAATGCATGGACATTTTAAGTTTTTACACTTTCCATTACATCCATTGGCAATCTTCATTATATTCCCATTAACGTAATAAGATCTTTTAAAAATACTACACAGTAAAAACTCTAATAAAACACACGTACAATTAAAAAGTTAAATCATAATATAATGTAAACAAAACATTTCAATGTAATCATGTTTAAGCACTTTAAACTGTAAAACTGTATTGTGTTGTTTCAGAATTAACTGTCATCTTTAAAGCACACTAAATTTCCATAGCCAATATTATAGCCTGTTTTCCCTTCCTCTGGTAATATTCATTATATATTCATTAATGTAACAATATTTAGTAAATACAGAACAGTAAAAACTGCAATAAACACACAATTAAAACTTGAAATCATAAAAGAATGTAAACAAAACTTCAGCGTAGTAATGTTTATGTACTTTGTAAATAATCATTAACTTTACTGATAATCATTCATTAATCTAAAACTTAAACTAATCATGTTTCAAGGGATTCATCCAGTGGTTTATCATGCACGTAAACTAGTTGTAAACCCTGGTTAAGAAACCTGACAAACTTTTAAATCATAAAGTTTCCTTTGCAACTCTGCACTACTTTTTAAAAGGACAAAGAGGTGTCCGTTTTATTACCTGAAGTCATGAAAACAGTTTTTTTTTTTTTTTAATATGAGTTATCCCTCCTAAGGGGTTCAACACACCGACACATATCAGTATATTCACACACATATGCGTACTTCAGGTCTTCAAAAGCTATTTTTCTGCTTCCATTGTAATGAAATTCACTCATGCTGTTATCTTAAACTCACCTCATTCGTCCCACAGATAGCAAACTCTCATTTAGGGCTCTATTATTTTGGCACTGGCCTCAGAGTTCCTATGCCGGAGAGGGAATCTATGTGGGTGAGTGAGTGAGGAAACGAATCTGTGCCGCACTGCAGTTTTTTTTTTCCACTCCTATGGATCTTCATTTAATGGAGAACTCGGGTCAATGCTACAATAAAACCTTTTTATCGTGGCTTTTAATCATAGCTGGAAAACTGTTCATCTAAAATGCTTTGAAGACAGCTGAGGCATTTTTCCTGGTTCTGCAGCAGGGAAAGTGCTAAAAGCTGTCAATAATGGCTAGTGACAAACAGCCTCATTTTTTTTCTGCATACTTATTCTATGAAAATGTGTGTGTGTAAACAGCCTTCATTTATTTTTATCTATGGCACCAGTCAAAAGTTTGGAAACTACTCATTATTTTTGTATATTTTCAGCTTATTCTAGCATTAACAATAATCAAGCAAAAGAATTAATAAACAAATGATACACATACTGCCTGAATTATTTTTATGATCTTAAAGTAGCCATACAGCATGTTAATAAAAAGCTTTTTTTTGTTTATTACAAGCGCTACAATTAGGCCTGCAAAACATATTGAACAAATGCCATAATAGTATATGCATTATCCATATCTCAGAGAAGTGTAATAAATTGTATGTGTCGAAGATTTGTTTGCTGCATAGGTTGTTTATCCAAATCTGACCAATCAGATGGGGTCTTTACTCCCTTTATCCCCACCTCTCCAGTTTGTGCTGTTAGCTGAACCTAAAGCTGAAAATAACTAATAAATCCCAGGAGACAAGAGAGAAAAAATGACAACAGCCCATAAGAATCAGAATTTCTTTCGAGGTTTTCAGCCACTCATGGTGTTTTTAAAGTCTAAATGTTTTGACCTTGACATGTTTTTTTATTTATTTATTTAATTAGCTCAGAAAAATATCTATTACCCGTTTCATTTTAGTATGATCATTATGTACATTCTTTTAGTTATATCATAAGAAACATCATATCAACACTCAACAACAATATTGCATATTTTTCCTGTATTGCGCAGCCCAAACTAAACCAATAGGTAAACATGTTCAATAAGCACTTTTTAACATATACCCAGTTTAGTGCAGATTACTGATTGATATGAAACCCCTCCTTCATAAAAGCCCAGAATTCTTCAATTGACCCTTCGCTAAGTCACACCCGAAAACTGCCACACACGCTTAGCAACCTTAGCTACGCGCGGGGGGTCTGTCAAGCTTTCGAGCAAGGTAAGCAAGCCAAAGCGTTGTGTATATGGATTGTGCAAATCTGCTACCCGGTATCTTAAAAGTTTGGACGAGGTGGTGGAATTTTTTCCCCTTTCCAAAACCTAAAACCCAAGCGGAGAAATGCCAGCGTGGATCAAGCTGTGTGAGGGGCTGTAAAAGCGGCACAATCCAGTCATATTTCCATCTGTTTCAGCTACGAATATTTGGATTGCATATTAACAGAACGAAGCAGAGACATGATCACAAACTGAGCACTTGCGATCACTATACTTCACCCGCAGCGTTTTTTCAGTAATTTATAACCCTCATGTCCATGTCAGAGCTACAATTCACCAATGTTTTCGCCTGTCTTTTGGAGATTTAGTCATTGGTGACGGTGTTATAGCGGGTTATTGTCTGCTTTTATATGTTAGGGGTCAATGATGCTAATATTTGGCACAAATCCATCAATTTCGCCTTTCTGGCATTTTCTTTCTATGAATGAATTATGTGGAAGCACTGTCCATGCGTGTTCTCTCGTCGGTTAGTTATGCAACATTTCACTTATTATTCAGTTATATACTCATATTTGCATAATACGCATATATTATTTTTTGGCAAAAAAAAAAAAAAGAAAAAAAAAGAAATCACGTTTAAATTTGCTTTTATTTGATTATTTTTAAACTTCACCTCTCCTGCTGTACATGAACTAAGCTGTTGAATGGTCAGCGTATGAGGCGGCTAGGTTTTAGCTTCAATTTTGATTAAACTATTTTCTAATTGGTTGCGTATTATGCCGTGAATATAACCCTGTAATGCATACTGCAGTCCTTTTTTGTCTGGCTTTCTGAAATATCTCACCCGTTTGCCAAAAATGACTAATTATATCCCTGGCAATGTCTGACACCGGCGCATACATACTGTAATAGACGTGCCAGGCACGAAAGCTTGACAGGCATAACAACAGTAACTAAGGAGGGTGGGGCTTAGCGAAGGGTCAGTTGGCTAGTTGACTCAATGCGTTCTGATTGGTCAAACATCTCAAACATTTCCATCTTAAACACAATGTAATTCTCCTGAACATAATTGAGTCTTAGCTTTCCAAGCATTAGAGCTGCATGATATTGGAAAAATCTGACATTGCGATATTGTGACTAATGCGGATACACACATTGTGATACATATTGATGCTCAAACACATGACGTCTATGTTGAAGGTGGTTTAGTTAAAAATCACCATCTATAACAAGCCTTTTGTTCCTGTAATATCAAAAAACATTGAATGCCAAATGAGCAAGATGCCATAACATTGCTATGGTTACCAAAATACCAGGAGTAAGTTTATTTTGTACAATCTGACTATTTTCTGTGGCCAATGAAATCTCAAATCTTTCTTTGGGCAGAGGTAACATTTAAGCAGGTCTGAGGTGGTCTTCTCTTGCCTTTTGTGGGACGCCATTAGCTTTGTAGCATATATTGTATATGCACAAGCACAATACACAAAAAGGGAACACTGTTTATCAACAAATCATTTCTTCTATCTGTTTTGATCTAGTTTATTAAATGCAGTATGTTGTTGTTTCCTTTATTATTATTTGTTTCAAAATGGAAGTGACCTGGAGTTTGTAGATTGATGACAATACTCTCTGCTTTGCATACAACTCCTGAGAAGTGAACTGATACATAGAAGAAAGCTGACAGGCAGGTGTTACACTGCTTTAACCCTTTCTTAAATCAGTAAATGGAGTACAATCAATGAATTAAAATGAAAACTAACCATAATATGGCCCCTTTATATAAAAAAAAAAAAAAAAAAAAGTTGTCCAACGTTGTATGGAGCATAGTCTACCACCAACGTAATTAACAACTGAACAAGATGGATATATACAAGGAGCGTGCTTGCTTATCTTTACTCTTAATAAGCGGTTCTGACAGCCCTAATTTTCCATGTATGTGTAGACCAGGTTGCAGACTACAAGGCTGAAGGTGACGATACTCTGAGCGTCTCCAGTGTAGACATCATTACACTCAAACACTGACCTCATTAAAACATATACCACCCATTTAGGAAATATGATTAGAGTTTATTGAAGGCTTTGGTTAATTACTAATTAAGCAAGCTGTTGACAAACAAATAACAAAGAGTATTATTCGCAAGCCCAATGAGTTTCTGCTCCAGTAATTTATCTACAACTCATCCCAACCTTTGGAGAAAACTTCAGGTGAGGAAGAAGGACATGAACTAGATTTCTACAAGAGTTACAGCTAAGGGATAATAGGTCAAATCAGACTTTTCATGACTCTTTCACTTGCTTTAAAGCAATAGTTTATCAAAAATGACAAGTGTCATCATTAACTCACCTTCATCGTTTTAATTCATGTTTGAAACAAATGAATATACCGTATTTCTCTCATTTTACTGAAAATCTACATTAACTTTACAACAATAACTTTGACATTTCAAAAAGTTCACAAAGGAAACCCACTTGAATTAAGCAGTTTGATGCACATCTTTAGAACAGACATAGTGGCTGGAAGATGAGACTTATTTCAGTATGTTGATGTACTTTCAACTGAAACTGAATATCGAGTTGGAGGCAAGGCTTTCTGTTAAACATAATTTCCTCATAGCAAACTAATGGTAAGAAGGGCGTGGTTATGGATATTGATATACAGTTGCGATGGAAACCCTCAGGTTGATGTTAACGGAAGGATTGCCTATAGAAGCAAATGGTTAGACTTTGATTGAAGATTACAAAAACAATTTACTTCTTTTTTTCAGTGGATTAATATGCACAGATTAATTATTTGCCTGAAGAATAACAACGTGAGATCGCAATTATGAATTTTATTTCTATATTATAGGTGGGCATAGATTCATTTTTTAAATCTAGATTAATCTCACTGTAATCTGGGAATTAATCTAGATTAAAATGGCTCATTTGAATTCTGCCGAATGCATTCAGAATATGTGTGCTACCCAAATAATGACTAAAAGTAAGTCTTTGAGAACGGGTTTCTCAAGCCAGGTGGCGCATTAGACCAGGGGCTCATCTCCTGTTTTCAAAATGCATCACACACTGCTTGAGAAACTGTTCTACTATGATAATTGGTGATGAAAATAAATTAATGTTCAATAAGATGTACTTGAGTTACTAACTGTTTATTCAGTTAAACACTAATTTTGAACTGTAGGCCTACATAAGCTCAAAACAGCGATTTTTGATTACCTTCATCTGACTAAAGTCATCACTGAACTAAACAGAAATGGAATTAGCCCAAGACATGTGGAGTATGGATATATTAGTTGCATTATTGAAGGAAACACCGCAATCAAACAATGACCTTCATGTAGGACTTTTCGCCATATTTTCCCTACAAGAAAATCAGTCAGTAAAGGACCGCACACACGCACACTGCAAAATGCAGTTTTTTTCTTTCCATTCGGTGTGCGTTATTAAATTCCATACCACTCTCACCAGTCCTTACTCCTTATTTGCATCTAATACTCCAGTTTGTCACGGGGCATAAATGAAATGTTCATGAGTGAAAAAAAACTGCCGAAGTGCAGTTAAAGTCACCCAAAATTACAAGAAACTCTTACATGAAAGCATTTCACGTAAACATCTTCATTATATTATTGTCAATTAAGGCAAATAACTAGATTACAGATGTCCAAGTAAGCATAGTCAGTAGTGTCTTCGAAGTAAGTGAAAGATCCAGGAGGGCATCCTGCTGATTTGATACAGAAGGGAACTTTTTTGTCAGACGGCTCACCGGTTTACTTTCAAAGCACCCGGTTCATTTCATTCATATATGTATATACTCAAATGCATAAACTCTACAGGTGCCTTATAGTTAGATGTGGAGCTAACATTAATCCGATTCCCTCTAGTGAACTGCATCCATGTTAGCACGTCACGCATGAGAATAGATTAACGGCGATATTTTTTTTAATCGCCCGATAAGAGTCTTGCGTTAAAGCAGCACGTTAAAGCCGATAACGGCCCACCACTAATATAAATGCAGTGAAATCTCAGGTATCCTACAATATCTCATTGGTAAATATTTTTTTCTATTCAGAAAAATAACTGTCCTCTCAACAAAAATAAATTGCGCAAGTGATTTACATGTTAAGTCAATGCACGTTTGCCAAGCTTACCGTGCGAATATCTAAACTTTGGCAGACATTTGCGCCATGTTAACCAATCGGGAGCTTGCCCTTGTAGGGGTGTGATTATGACACATTGCCTGTTGTTGGTGTCCCGAGGGGAAATCCTCCTTCAGGGTACAGTTTCTGGAGAAGTTGATGAACTCTGGGTACACCTGGGTGCACCTCTGAAAATTTCTAGTGGACTCAAACATGACGCCAAATGAATCTATGCCATTTATCAGCCTTCCAAAAGCACATAAAGCACAGCTACTCTCTCAATAAAATCCATCTTAGCCATTTAGCAACAAAACTGGGGTCACCAGGCAGACAGAAGCTCCACCTATGATGCGAATCCATGTCTATTGTGAAGCGAATTTCACGAGCAAATGAAGTGCGTAAACTCAAAATGCCAACACATCTAATTACGCCTGATTTATTTGTACAAGCCACATCTAGTATGAAAACCCCATAATAGCTAATAGCTGACTAGCAAAACTGTAAATGACTTAATAAAAGCATAAATTGAACACTTTGTTATTTAACCAGAGCAAAAAAAGTTACTTCGTCTATTTTAAATAAAGTAAAATAAAGCCATTTACTACTGTAGAGGAAGTTTAAACCAGTTAGTTTTGACAAGTGTAACAATGTGGTAACCAATACGTTTTTGCATACCTTGGTGAGCAGTAAGACTCTCTTCTGCAGGCGACGGACCAGTGAGTCCTGGTTCTCTCGTTTCTTCTGTTCTTCTTGAGCCTTTGCGCGCAGCTGAGCAATCTCGGTCAGGAGCTCAGAGCGGGCCTTTTCCACAGAGCGAACACTGAAAGAGACAGATAGAAAAAGCCAGAACATTAAGATGGAGCAGCTCTGGGGAGAACACAAAGAACTGCATCCTCTATATCCTGGAAGGTCATTTCCTTATAACATAAAAGCTCCCTTCTCAGCGTTCACAGTAGAGTATACGGTCTTTGTTGCTGGGCCATTCTGGGAAATGGTGCACAATGTTTGAAAGACAGTGAGCCATAAACAATTCTTTGAAAGAGACCTGAATAAAGCCCTGGGGACGGTAAATGAATGTGTATGTCTGATGGTGATTAATTTATACAATATCTTTCTAAATGGGCACTAACTAGTCTGAATGCACACACTTCAGTTTGGTTCTCATTTGAAACAAGAATTGCCAGGACTACAATAATTCTCATATTAAGGACCTTGATGTCAGCATAAAAAGACCATACATTTATTCTGTTTACCTTTTTTAAACGTCTGTTTCTGGTTTATAAAATTGCAAGTTATTATAAAAATGTTATAGCTCAATCAATGTTTAGTAGTGTTTTGTATAAGCATATTGCTGATATTTTCCTCTAAAATAGATTTCCAAGGCATTCTCTGCTTATACAAAGGACATCATTCATTTCAAACGCTTATATTACCAATCAAATGCAATCATTTTCAACAAATCTTTCCACTACAGAAGCTGAAATTACAATAGATGTATTAAAATCTGGTAAATCTGTATTAAAATCTGGTCCTCCACTATCCTATCCCAATAAAAGGTGAAAACCCCCTAAAAACTAATTATATTAAAAATAAAAATAAATCAACTGTAAATTTATGAATTTAGTGCATTTCTTCAGCGCTTTTGTGCAGCTGAAAACACAAGCTCTCTTCCAAAAAATGCTCAGATGTGAGTGTGAGGACTTAACAGATTCCCAGTGCCTCGCTATGATACTGCTATTCTTAAAAAAAATAAAAAATAAAAAAAAAACATGCTGCTTCCATTGACAACAACTGAAAAAAAAAAACACCTGGCTTGGAATTAAAAAAAAGCTTTGATGAATCATTGCTCCTTCAAAAATTTATTTTGATATTCAATTTAAAAAATTTAAAAATAATAAACAACAGCACCAACAGCAGCAGCAAATGTCTTTCACTCGCTCCTTCAAAAACGACAAGCAAACAAAAATCAATTCCACAAAAGTGTTATAGTCAAGCCATGTCAGAAAAGAAACCTCAAACTTAAATCTTCCTCCATGCAGTCAACAACAGACATACAGAACCAAGACTAGGCATGTTATTATAAGGAACTTTTTGTCATGCGATACATTGTCACAGAAATTGTTGTGATACGTGATATTATTGTCATTTTAAGATGCTTTATGCTTATTATATAACAGCATAATTATGCAAATAGCCCTAAACACTTTAAAATTTGTATAATTCTTATGGTTATTTAGATTCTATAATTTGATGTTAAAAAGGTAAATATCCTATTATATACACTTTTAAATGTCCTATTAGGTAAATGTCCAATTATAAACTGTCACTGGTGAAGTATGTAAACATCATTGCAAAATGGCTTTACCCTATTTGTGAATTTGCAAATATATTGCAATGGCAAAAATTGAGGTAATCTCCAAGTATTGCACGATAAGTTGAATGTTACGAACCCCCTTTTTTTAATCCACAAGGCAACGCAATATAAAGAAGACACGTGAATCCAGTTCCCTCTAAACTAGTAAATTTATTACAACAAAACTTTTGTCATAACCAAGCAAAAATTAATAAAGAATCCAAACTCACATTCTCCAACAAATTTCAAACACTAACCTAAGCCTAGCAAACCTAACAAATAACAAAGCAAACTAAAGTAAGACTTAAACAAAAAAAAAAAAAATGCACGAAATTATAGTAAAATAGATAAACAGGGTATATGCAGGATTCCTTAGGGTAATTTCAATACCTTAAGACTTTTTGAAGACCTTCTCACAATATTTTAAGACCTCATTGCTATTTTAAGTTCTAATCAGTATCAAACCTTTAACTTAATAAACAGTTGTTAATAAAAAGCTGTAGTTAAATCAATGGAGCACAACCATGCAACAGAACTCAGATAAACTCGGAAGAAACAAAGCTTGAAAAAATAAATCACAAGGTTGTTTTCAGCCACAGGCTTCAGCCACCGTTTAACTGCGTCATTCTCCAACTTGGAGTACGCAAACTTACATTTTCCATTTTGCCGTCTGTTTCAATATATGTGGAGAGTGTCACATGACCTTCCCGCGATTGTTGCAAATTACGTGACATCACCCAGACGGAGGAGCCTGGCTGGACACATTCTGGCCTGAACCAAATTGCATGAATCTAGCACGCCGTTTCTAATATGAGGAGGAAAAGAAATTTATTTATGCTTTTTTGGAGTCAAACACTTTTGACAACCCTTGAACAAAATTTAAGACCTTGTAAAAACGTGATTAAGACTTTTTAATAACTTTTAAGGGCCATAATTTTTTCTCATAATTGATTTATCAACTTTTAATACTTTTTAAGACCCCACGGACAACCTGATGAAGCTTGATGGCTGGCAGTGAAGTCTCCTCTCCCTCCACTCAACGTCGGTCCATATTTTTAGCCAATTTACAGAAGTACAACTCACCGCAGGTGCGCAAAGGCGGACCTACCAGACTCCAGGAAACAAACAGCGAGTGACGTCATGACACACACGCACAAGCAGGCTACAACCGTAACACCACCATAGATGACTTCTAGAGGTCTCCATAACTCTGGACCAGTCCGTATCCTGAGCAGACGCTGTGGCAGTCATGGAGGAGTGAACAGCATGAGACTGATTCCTGAAAGACCCCAGTGACAGCCGAGTCTCCGCATTGATTCTGTGGGCAAGCCTGTACACCCGCCAGTGACCTACTCACACCTGCAGCTTCTCCACAATGGACGTCCAGTGTTCTCCAGCCTCGCTGCCTAGACTGCAGCTCTGCACAAGAAGCTTGGCCAGAGGACAAATGGTCATGCCCAATTGAGCCTGGATTCTCTCTAGGTTTTCACTTTTGTCAATTGGTGAAGTTTGTTCCTCGCCACTGGCTCGCTTGGTTTGGGACTTGTGGAGCTGCACATTGATGGATTTGCTCTTCAGTGTTTGGACTTTCAGCAGTGAAAATTAACTGAACTGAACTTTAACTCTTACACAGTTTCAATTTCAATAGTACTTCTATGTTAAGCTGCTTTGACTCAATCTACACTGTAAAAGCACTTGAGAAATAAAGATGAATTGAATGGATGGATGGATGATTTTTTACCGAAATGAACAGAACTTGTTTTGCAGGATCTCCATTTTTTTTAATGGAAAGCAGTTCCATATTTCCTATCCATACTGCTGTTTTTCAAGAATGCAAGGGCAACCAAGATCAATTCAACAATATCCATCAAACTAAAATGCCAAACCACATTTTGATACAGGTATTTTACACCATTACCTTTTTAGAATCACTTCATCTTCATTATCAACATACAAGATACTCAACAAAAGGCCAGTACATATACAGCGAGTCGCATAACCAATGTCTGTCGTCACGGTTTAAACAGAAATGGACATCAAAACAGTAAGTAAAATGGCAGCACATATTTACATAAGAGGAAGCGGTTTATTTACGTGTGCATGTGCCTTCTGAAGATAAAAGAAGGATGTTTTGATACAGATAGACCCTGACTGCGATAGCACTTTTCCACTTGACCTTGCAGAGTGAGAGGAATTACCCACAGCAAGAGTTCAATTCCATCAAATGCGCTGGAAAAGTGTGTGTGAGGCTTTGTGTCTGCTGGATTAAAGAGAGAGAAAGTGCTAAGACTGTACGGCTGGATGTAATTGTGCTTTCTGGAGGTAGTTGACAAGGGAAATTTGTTTGTAGGAGGAGGGCGGGTGAGTTTGTGTGGGCCAGCATTTGCAAGAGCGAGTCAAAATGTGTGTGTGTCCTCATAGCTAAATTGATTAACTCCTCTCATCTCTTCCAGATGCTAACTATCCAGCCCAATTTGAGCTGTAATGAAAATCAGCATGGCCTGCCGTGGAGGGTCAATAAGACAATAATGCACAATCTAATCACAAAACCATACTCGTCTTCTATCAATATGACCCCGGTACATACTGAGGCTTATTATGCAAATTGCCTCTATTCGTTAGCGAATAGGGTAATTGATTTAGCTGGCCCAGTTTCTCAACACAGAAGGACTAGTTTAATGGAGCGATTCGACCAAGTGAACCTTGTGAATGCACGCCAACACACATAACACGCATGTATGCAAAGCATCTATAAGCACTCATGTTATAATACAAAGAGGGTGATTTTACGGTCCATCGCTTTATTCCATTACAGAAATAACTCACACAAGAGCAGCCATTGAACTTCTGTTTAAAGGTTAGAAGAATCTTAAACAAACACCCTGAAAAGAGAAAGCAATGCAGTGTTAATAAGGAGGACAAGGTTTCCTCTAGGATTTTTATTAGTTGATTTTTATTATATTTTTATAAAGTGGAAAATAATGCTTTTTATTATTTTTTTTTATTAGATTTTTATTATTTTTTTTGCAAGAGTTTTTCTTTAAAACAAGCAAAAGTATCCACCAGTGAAGTAATATAAACTTGCTTTAGCTTTTAAATGTAGATATTTGGACTAGAAACAAGACAAAAATTCAAAGTAAGAAAACTTTTTTGCATAAATCATATAAATTCTGAATAAATACCGTGATTAAATTCAGACTGAACATTGTGATATCGATGCTGAAGCGACATATTGTGCAGGCCATCTATCTATCTATCTATCTATCTATCTAATATATATATATATATATATATATATATATATATATATATATATATATATATATATATGCTAGTGTGCTCCAAAACAGTGACAAAATGTGCATTTAGAAGATATAAAATCTGATATAAACATCCAAGGCTTAGTTTGTCAATTACATCTAAATGATCAACAACTTCTTTCAAGTCACCTCATGCTTCAGTTTCTCATCAAATCTTGACTAATCAAAAGCTCTGTAGTATGTGAAATGCCCGGCCACTTTAAGACATTTCTCATTTGCATTTCACTTGATGCACTTGAGCTCAACCACTCTTCCTGTCAGAGCCAGTAACTACGGTAGGCTGTAACAATAGTAACAGACTAACTAAACTGCTTCAAACTCTCTGAATGCATGTATGAGGAGCCAGACTGGACAAAAGTGAAGCGAAAGCGAAAAACCTATTAACCCTGGTTTACATGAATCAGTCGATCAAAAAAAAGGAAAAAAAAAAATTTGTTGCCAATACCATCGATTAAGCATCACCACTGAGGCACCTTAAGCAATTATTGTGTGAAGCCAAAATGTTATAGGACATTGATTCAAGCCTACTTCAACTACTGTCTGCAATTATCAAGAACCAAAGATTCACAAAAAGCATTATTTTCCACCCAAAGTGAGTTGCTTGGCAAAAAAGCCAACATCTGCTCAAAACAATAAAATGTAAGCTACTTAAAGGGATAGTTTACCCAAAAAAGAAAAATTACTCTATTTACTCCACTTAAAGTGTTTCCAAACCTTTATGAGTTTCTTTCGTCCGTTAAATACAAAAATATTTTGAAGAAAGCTGGAAACCTGTAACCAGTGTGTTACGTGCAGCGGTGTTGCTTTGTTGTTCCCTCCTCCCCTTTCTGTTTTTATTTGCTCTCTGCTATCCTTCTAAAATCTAGGTGTTACAATTGGCTCACGGAGTTTTCACGTGTGGACCAATGAGGAATGGATGGGGCTCATTTAATCGCTCCAGTGACGACTCGCACCAGACTGTGGGGAATCCTTCGTCTCGTAACTGCTCTTTGTCTTTCTGTGTGACACTTGTGTGTTTAACCTGTTCTCTGGTTCACTTCATTATTTTTAGTACATCTAAATGTCCAAACTAAACTGCTTTAATCTACTAAAAGAGAAGTGAAAGTAAAGCTAGTCACGTGACTTGCATATTACATACACGTAGATGATTCTTTGTTAATCCATAAGGTAAGTGGGTTTCAAACTCAGTTCCTGAAGGGCCGCAGCCCTACACAGTTTATTTCCAACCCTGCTTCAACTCACTTGCCTGTAGGTTTTAAACAAGCCTGAAGGACTCAATTAGTTTGATCAGGTGTGTTTAATGAAAGTTGGAACTTGGGAGTGCAGTTGTAGTGAGGCATGTGTGATGCCTTTTTTCTATTTTCAGCTTTCTCTTTAGTTATTTAGAGGTGGGAAAGGTTTAGTTAGTTTGTTTAATTTGTTATTTTCTTTGATTTTGGCACCACTTAGGGTGCTTTCACACCTGTTGATTGATTCTCTTGTTCCAAAACAAGGATTAAAACTGTTACAATGTTGCACTTTGTTCTTGGTGCAGTTCGCTTTCACATGGCAAAGTTTCTAAATGGACCAAGAGAGCTAAAACAAGTCACATGTGAGTAAACGTCTCCTCACGTTGGTCAGAGTTTCAGTTTATTTTGCAGAGTCTCACCCAGCTGTCATGTGTCCTTATTTTAATTTATGAAGATGAGCAATAAGACATTATAAGCAAAAAGCAGTACTGTAAAAAATATACTTAGGGTGATTTAATATTCTTTTTTTTCTTTCTTATCTTTATAATCGTAAATACAACGAACTACTTTTTCAGTTGTCTGTGTCGATTAATAGCAGCTATCTCAGGGGAATTGGGTTGTCATAAATAGGTTTAGCCATTTTCATCCTTCCATAGTATTTGTTTTTCCTACAAGGAAGCATAGAGTGTAAAAAGCGTGAGTGGAGCTACAGATGCCTCCTAACGTTTTGATTAGACAGGCTTTTCATTGGGAGATTCGCTTAATACTTCATTACCTGCGGAGTGTTTAGTTATTTAAAAACACTGCTGAAATACACTGAGCCACTAAGAGGAAAACGCAAATTACTTACAAATACTTACAAATATAGTCTGTGTTATAAATGCAAGGATATTTATGAAATCCAGGCATAAAACTGTATGTCAATGTTTCAGATCACTGTTCTATAGCCTACAGCTAATCAATCTGTCAGATTCTGGAGTGTATTCAAGTTCTAAAGAAAAATATAAATTATAAATTATCCTAAATTAAACAAATACGTTTATAGAGATGGTATAAAAGTATATAAAATGACCTGGGAAATGGAGGCCACTTGAATGGTTTGTGAGTATAATTAAGTGCACAGCATGCAATATCATCTGATAATGCTAAGAAATAATTCCAAAAGGCAACTGACTGTGAAAAGCCACATAAAACAAAACAAAAATATGATGTATATGCTGAGTTCATGGGCTAATCAGCCGGAATCAGCTGAAATGACATGATGACGACCAGCAAGACCTAGCTGTCACTCAGGTGGCCACACCCTTAATTAGGCAGAATTAATATAAACGAGACGGATGAGTTAAAAAAATTCACCCCCTTACAGTTGTCATGAAGGGTAATATTAGCTATATACACCAAAATCGCTTTTTTGTACCAGTCTATAAATGCATTTTTTTTGCTGTAAAGTTAGCCGTTTTAACATTGGGGTCAATAGAAATGTGCTCCATTATGGAGAAAGGCCTAGCGGAATTTTGATGAATTGCAGTTTCAGTCACTTCCGTATTAGCTTCACGAGGGAGAGCAGGATGTTGGCGCTTGCCAAGAAGTCAATGTTTCCAGGTTTACAGTCTTCTTTAAAATAACATCTTATGCGTTCAACAGAAGGAGGAAACTCAAACAGGTTTGGAACAAGTAAATGTAGAGTAAATAATGACAATTTTTTCTTTTTTAGGAGCCCTGGAAAAAACCAGAGACAGCCCCAACTTCTTCCATATAAGACGAAATGACAGCAGACTCATTACTTTGCAAAGCTGTTTTAGACGACATCATAGTTCATAATTAGCCCAATCTCAACACTCCGCTCATTAGTGAGATTTGATATTGTCAGAGTTTGGTTTGACTTGACTGCTCAAGTGACGAGCCGCAGCACCGACACGCACCGACTCCCATCCACCAATTACTGTCTGACAATTAAAGCGAGAGAGAGACCAGAAAGAGCTTCAAAGAGACGGGCTAATGCTGGCCGGAGAGACTTTAGAAAAGACCCCATTACTGCCTTTGAAAGAACAGCACAGGATGAAAAGAGACCCACATTAGAAGCCTTGTCAAATAATGACATTTGTATGCACAAAAAAAAAAAAAACAGACGTGAACCCACAGAGTGCCATTGAAATGAGAGAAACTGTCCCGATGCGTGGCTTGAGGGACAGATCACACGCTCTGGCGTAGAGCTGTCACTCACAACTGAAGGTTCAAAAGAGGCAGTCCATCTCCATTCTTACAGAGGATGTCAAATCTCAGAAAGCATGAAGTGACAGTGAGACTCGAGTGCATCAAAAATTTAACATGAAATTTCATCAGATCATAGGTATTCAGTTCTATGATATGGGAAAAAAACACACTGGTAACTGTAGAAATTAGTGTTTTTTTTACTTGCCATCAACTTCAAAAAGAAGAAAAAGTTATATGGAGCACCACAACCACCGTTATAGGATAACACTTTAGTTTAGAGGTCACAATTCACGGTATTAGCATACCATTAACTAACACTTTTAACTTCATAAATGACTAATTAGCTGCTTATTAATAGTTAATAATGTAGAAGTTGGGTTTTTGGTACATTCTCATAAAAATAGTACAACGCTGTACCAAAGAAGGTAAAACCCTTGTCACTGAGAAAGTACCTTTTTATGGAACAGAATTGACCTGAAGTCAAAGAAACTACTCTGTACCTTTGCAGTTTGTACCTTTAAGGACATGATTTGTACCATGGGAAACCAAACTGTACCTTTTTTTTTTTTAAATGCAGATAAAGTATTGTACCTTCATCAAAGGTACAAATCTGATCTACAAAGGTACCACCACAGTGACAAGACACTCTGTACGTTACAGTGTCAAATGTGTTCCCTTAAGAACTATTTAAAGGTATTTTGCTTTATCCAAATTGCGTCAATTTATTTTCAGTAAATATGAAATATCAAATGTATTTTTAAACAATGTTTTTTAAATGGTTCTTTATGTAAATGCCCCTTTTCCATTTACAATAGAGAATAAAAAATACTTTAACAAATCAAAAGATCTATTTTTTGCTAAACATTTCACAACACTTTTCATAAAAATGTGTTACAGAAATACATTCTCCCATGTACAATATAAAACTTTTTTTCTCCAATTCCCACAATACCTTTTTAATCACTTAAAAGTCAATTTAATTTACGTGATTTTAAAATAGAAATAGAATTCTGCAAAACTATTGTAACGAGATATGCACGATGTTTTTATTTTTACAAAACCTAAATGTCTGCATGAACACTTTGCACATGCAGGACTATTGCCAGCTCACGTGTGTAGTGGAAAGCAGACGACAAAAGGTGCAGATATCAACAATGAAACTGTATTTATCAGAAAATCCTTTTCAAATATTTATTAAAAATGCCTTAAATGTTTACTTTACAATACCTATAGTTTTGTTTTAGCAGTTGTTTTGTTTTATAGAACTTAATGATTAATAATAACCAATTAATTATTTCATAATTATGAGTTTCTTTAAACATGCTTTTTAATGAAATTCAATTTTTAATATGAAAATTATTCATAAAATCACTTTGCCTTTCCAGTGATATTTACTTTTATAGATATTGTAATAAATAAGGAGTTGTCCAACACTTATGTACTTTTTTGACATTTTTGAACAATTGTGTACCTTCATTTCAATTTTACCATAAAATGTACAGAACAGTACCATAAGAGGTCTTTTCTGTACCATATAAGCTACAACTTTTACAAAAGGGAAAAAAAATTGTTCCTTAAAGAACATTATTTGGACCACCATGTACCTTTTCTTCTAAGAGTGTAGGATTAGGGAATATTATCATATTTTATAACTACTAATGCACAGTTAATATCTTAATAATAGGCAGGTAATAAGACAGTAGCTAATGAATTGTGCCCTAAACTAAAGTGTTACCAATTATAGACATATAAACACATATTAAATTAGAAATATAGCAAAATATTATAATAATTCAAACAAATCTCTAATTGCATTGAATTTACTATGTGTGAGCAAAATTTTAATATTCATTTTATTCTGTAAATTCATAACATTTATTAATAAGCATTTGTTTTATCCAGAAAATATTAACTGATCAAAAAATAAATAAAAATAAATAAAAAATATGGCTTAATATTTTTTTTTTAATATATCAGGGTTATTCCACCACAAACTGATTTCTTAACTCTTCTATTGATGTACTAAAACACTGGTATCACAGTTTAAAGATTAATTCAAACATCTTTAAAAACACTGCAACATTTTTTGGTATTTTGACCAATTGGATTACCAATTAATTTGTTATGCGTTTAAGTAAAATAAAATGCAAACAACTGATGTCAAAAAATGTAAAAATATGACTTTATATTATGTTTATATTCATATACATATAATACATTATATTATGTTTCTAATAATTTTTAAAAAGCACAACAGCAATGTTTTAACTTCAAAAGAGTTTGATGGAAAAACACAATTTCAAAATGAAATCACTCAATTTGATCATTTTATGAAGAAAACAAAAATTAGAAATGTTACAGAAATTAAACAAATGTGATCAATTTACTCAAACAAATGCCTAGTAAATCCTGTGCACAACGAGAAACTTAGAATTTAAGTTGTCTCTTATTTTTTCCATAGCTGTACCTACACATGCATAAACGTATCTTTTAACAGATTCCTTTATTTTCAAACCAAACTACAGAACCACCAATAAGTTGGCACCTCTTTTATTGCACTTAAATAAATGTTTAAAGATATACAAATGTTAAGCTTTAGTGCCAATGCAACAATGGCTGACGAGAAACCACAAGCAAAAGTCTAATTCTATATAGCAGTCTACAGCTCTCTGAAACGATGTGAAACTTTTCAAATTACGGTTTTGATGAGTGAATGAATTTACTTCATTCAACCTTTAAGCAATAGTAAAAAGAAAGAAAAAAAAGTTTTAAGCTTTATAGCACAGAGCCTTTAGGAATGAGTAAAATTATGCACAATAGCCACAGTCCTGTGCTACTATTCAGGCCCTGGCAGGCACAAACAGTGCAGTAATTAGCTGATGTTTTGTAGAGGAATGAAAACGGGTTACACCACAACAATTATTTGCACTTGCACAGATGCTTTTACCAGGCAGCACAAAATAACATTTATGGAGCATATGCAATCCAATAGTCATAACTTCAAGCCTGTAAAACTGTATCTCTGGATTGTCTTAAATCAAGAGCAATGAATCAAAATTCATGACCCGAAGTCTGAAAATGTGATCATTTACCTGCTATTGAGGCTATAGTTCTGCTGTTTGAAGTTCAGTTCTCGCTGTTGAATCTGTATCACCTCCCTGGATAAATCCTCAGGTTTTCTATAAAAGAAAATAATAATTAAAAAGTAAAAAAAAAAAGAAGAACGTGTACCAATTCACATATATACTAGCAACATGAGAGATGAATAGGGCATGAAAAGCTCACAAAAATGGAAAAAGTTCAGTCAAAGTCCATTTTTCATTTTCTGAAAATGCTCAATATGTGCTTCACCTTCACATAATGCTGACCAATCACCTCTGAAGGGCCAAATGCAATATTAAAGAAGCAGTTTTGAATGTTAGAATAATTTAACACTAGGTTTGCAAATCAAGTAACCTTTTTCTAACATGTGGGCTGTGTACATTTTCTGTACTTTTTTCCCTGAGATTGGGAAAAGGAATTGAGTGCCACAATGCAATAAAAACTACACGTCTGGAAACTAAAATTAAATATAAATAATTATGTTATTTACTGCACATTTCATTCTTTTTTTTTTTTTTTTTTTTTTTTTTTTTTTTTTTTTTGATCGATAGCACAAATAAAAATAAATAATTTTGAGTCAGGTCAACTTTAAACATGCAAGGTTGATCATCTCCAACAAAGGTCCAAACGCATTACCATGTGCATTTCGTTGTAGAAGGCAGCCTATAAAGTCCACAAACTGTAAAGTCTAAAAACTCGCTCTCAAACTAGAACCCATTCTACAAAAGACTCATTAGCACCTGCTAATGAAACACAAAGTCATTCATGCATTCATAGTAGTCTCTGTAGCTAACAGAAATGAAGTTTCTGGAGCCCAAAGCTGTAACATTTTGGCTTTTTGTAATTAAAAGTACAACTGATTACAACAAAGTGTCCTCCCCTGGCGTTGTTTTTCTGAACTTTCTGAGAAAATCAGGAGAGTACACTGAGAGACATTTCCAACTTACAACCACTACTCCAAAGTTAAATTGTTCAAAGGTGTTTGTGCACAGTGGTTTTGTCTTTAGGTTTCTATGGAGCTCATGCTCATAATGAATTATAAGTCAGTTTAGAATTATTTATAAATCAACCAGAACAATTCCATAGATGTATCTGTAAAGACACAAACAAATCTATAACAATGACAGTTATAGCTACATTTATAGTAGTGTTATTAAAGTGATGCATTTCATTTTTTCAAAATACATGTTCATAACACATTATACATTGATTTATAAGAGTTAATTAGTCGGTCATGATTGCATTTATAAAGATACAGTGTGCAATGTTAAACATTATGTTGTAGCTACAAAGACTCATATATTTTTATGTTCAGTGTAAAATGGTTCTGTTTAGGTTTTGGGGTCAGTTTAAGTCGAAAATTGTATCCCGTTTTCACTTTACTTGAGCACGTGATGCATTTGTACAGTTGTTAAGGCAACAGGGCCCTTATCAATAATATAAAACCATTCACTTATTTGACAGAACACAATCTACTGTCAACTCACTACTAAGGAGTCTTTGTAAATATAAAATAACTATGGTTTAACATTCCAAACTGCATCCTAATAAACACAATCATGACGACTAATTAGTGTGTAAATGAGTGTATAATGTGATATGAAAAACATGTATATTGACAATTGACATAAGCCACTAATAAGTCTTAATACCACTATTATAAATGTAGCCGGGCATGTGCACAGGTAGGGCTCAACTCTTCTCTTGGATAAAAAAAAAGCCCATCAAAAATGATGAAAACTGAGCTCTGTATAGGATGCTTAATATATTCCTATTTATGTGTACACAGCATACACAGTTAACGGACTGGGTCATGCATCTAATGATCACAGGGCATGTTAAATTACATTTCCTGTCTTTGATTTACATAATTAACAGAGCCGTCAACATCAAACAAAAGGCTTGTGATCTTAAAAAAATAATAATAATGAAATAAATAAATAAATAAATAAATCACATCCACAGCCAGACATGATTTCAATGCCTTTGCTAAAGTTCGACAATTCCTCTTAACATTGCTGTACAACTGCTATCCTATCGCTGGCACCTTTGTTCGGCTTTCGAGATGAAAGCTAATTCTGAGGACAATTGGTTCAGCATTCAAACAGCAGGAATATTGCCACAGAGGGAACATAAAGGAACAGAATAATTTTTTGGAAGTATGAATTACTCTTCTTCACAGCGAGATGAGTCTACTGCACACAAAAAAAAGAAAAAGAAAGTCCCGACCGCTGCACTTTTCTTTGCTGAGACAAAACATTGAGAAGATATGACACCGGTTTCTTTTATTTGCAGAATCCCCGCGAGAGTTACATTGCTCACCCAGGTAAAACATGAGAGAGCAGAATGAAACTACCGCCTGACATATTTATACTGCCGGTGTATGTGGTGCTTTGCAGGCCTGGGGAGCAGAGAGAGGGAGAGAGAGCGGAATGAGAAATGTTCAATGATCAATCAGAATCCAAAATCATATTTCTGCTCCACCAAAGCGAGACAGGCACTTTATACTCATTCGCCGTGCCATTATTCTCTCGGAGGCATGAAAAAAAGTATCGAGAGGAGTTTGATTGCATCCAGTGTTTCGCCTATGTGAGTGTGAGCATATTCCCGCATTCAAACACCTCAGCCAAGGCCATGTCGCACTTTAAATACAGGAAATGCATACAAACAAGAGCAAAGACCTTCACTGAGTAAAAAAAAAAAAGCTCTGAGGAGGAAGAGGCTATATGGGAATTTAGACTTTGACAAGATATGTAAAGAATATTGATTTTACAAATATGTGACCATTTATGTGTTGGTAGAAATTAATAATCATTGAGAATGTTTACATGGACACCAATAATCTGATTTTAATATGATTAAGTGTGTGTGTGTGTGTGTCTGTGTGTGCGTGTGTGTGTGTGTGTGTGTGTGTGTGTGTGTGTGTGTGTGTGTGTGTGTGTGTGGTCATATGATGTGTGTTTTCAGCGGACGGAGGGCTGTTCAGAAATGCTAGATGAAACACCATTGTGGATGTGGATCATTTTCATTCTAAATTTTTAGGGCAACAGTATCTCCAGCAGAAAAGGACCATCCACATCAAAAGCCACTGATCAGCCCACAATTCAGGAAACATTTGGAAAACAAATCCCTCATGCACCAACATCCAAGCATGATACAGACCTGAACCACCAACCTGATTTCACCAAGTAGGACATGTTTCTGGATTAACATCTATGTTGATCCTGGAACAACATTCCAATCAGCCAATCAGAATTAAGAGATATGTTTACAGTTTGTGTTAAGTTTAGGCTTACGGTTAGGTTTATGCACTTCTACATTATTGTTATCCAACTATCATTCCACTTTGATTTTGGGAATAAATGTACAGTTATAGTTGGGTTTACGAGTAGGGAATGGGTAAAGATTACATTTTCCAACAAAAATGATGTTCCAGGATAAACATAGATGTTATTCCAGGATAGCATCGTACTTGGCAAAATCATGATGTGCAGACCTGAACAGTGCAGTGGCTTACTTTATATTCACAGAAAAGAAAGATATCCAAAGATGCTTTAAGTGGTAAAGAAATTTGTTTTTGAAACTAACGAAGACAGCATAAAGGTGAATGGTTTATTTAAATTATTTAGCCTGACATGTTTACTGTTCAAAAATATTTTAAATATTTCTTAAAATAAAATATAGTGTGTTTAATGGGGTGGGGGGGGGGGGTTGTTTTTTTACACAGACATTTAAAGAGCATATTTTAGAGCAGTAATCGCGATACTAATCCCACAATATTTTTATCCAAGGTTGTCATACTGTCAGAATCTTATATTAGCCCATGCCTAGTAAATATTACAGTGATTTTATTTTTAACAAATACATATAAAAGTGTATCGCTATACTGGTGCACATACTTTAAATAAAAAATAGATTGAATTGTTACATTCGCTTATTCAATACAAGCATATCCGGAAATCTTTTTATTTTCATCTAAATGGCTGCAATCTCTGAAAGCCCTACTGTGGGTTTTTAGAGAATGCATTTTACCAAAAAAGCTTTTCCACTGCAATCCATATGATGTGAAGACGATCACAGATCTGCTGTAGAAAATTACAGCACTTACACAACATTACAAGCATCTGTTCGAGAGTTTAGATGTGACAGATGAGGAACAGAGCTGTCGTGACTGTGCTTTATTTAAAAGAAAACCCAAAACTGAAATATTCTAGCTGGGAAAGTCAAACAAATCTATGAATTACCAATTAACAATTGTTTTGATTGCTCAGTGGTTTTACCCAATTATAAACTATTTCTATTTAATATACTATTATATTTAATATCTTCTACATAACTGCTCCCTCTGGGTCAAACACAGAAGAGGCAGACATTTAAGAGTAAGATCATTTGGATGTGAATCAATACTGTGATCTGCGTCACTATACACGACCATACACTGAACACTTTGAGTATACAGTAGGGATGCACAATATATCATTTTAGCATCAATATTACAATGTGTGAATCTGCAATAGTAACATCACAGGATCAGCAATGTCAAATTCACCATAGTTCAGAACATGTGATTTTTGGAGTCATCACAACGTTGAACTCTCAAACAGCAAAAGTTTTTCATTTGGATGTGGTTTTAAGACCCGGTAAGATTTAAGCAAACTTAAACCAAGAGGTTGCAAGGGTATATAAAGCAAAATTAATTGTATTTACTTATTTATACAATGACAACTATACACTATACAGTGTTATTTTATATATTATTATTGCACTTCTGTACCTCAACACTGTTAAATTCCACTGAAAAACAAGAAATTAATTTCTATCTGTGCAATTGTATTGTATTTTTTCTCCTCTACAACTCTAATCCCAATAAATGTAAAATTATAAATTCTTTCCAAATAGATTTATAGGTCATCCTGTGAAATTATACATCACAAGAAAAAATAATGCAATGTCAGTTTTTGTTGAATTTCATGCAGCCCTTGTAAAACAGTGAGCATTTATACCATGTAAAAACTCATACAAAGCAAAAATAAGCACTAATTTATGATCCATGAAAGAGTCTCTCAGTGTCTGTCACAACAATGGACGCTGCTGTGAATAATTCATCAAAGTGGCTTTAGATATTAGGATACAGTTATACTTAATTGAATAGTTTTTCCAAATGACAAAACTACAAGACAGAAAGCAGTCTCCTTGACCTTTCGCAATTTTTTTTTTTTCTTACGTAACACTATGCGTGTCATTTAAAATCTAGATAATGCTTCAATCCCAAAATACCATCTTGACTCCTGCACAATGCAAAAAGTTCATTCCTGACAGCATGGAGGAAGTGCACAAAACAGGAAAAAGAAGAAGAGCTGAAAATACACAGATGGGGGGGGAGACATGGCATATAGTTTGGTTATGATTTGGGTTAAGACATGTCTGCTTTTTTTTCTGTATATATTTGTTTTTTAAAATACTGATACATTAAGAAAAAGCAACAAGCTTCAATTCTGCATGCACTGTGAGCTTAGTTTAAGATTTCATACTGTGAATGTGAACGTCATTTTCTGTCAGCTTGTCATTCAGTGTCAGAAACTTGCGGTGAGATTCTGCTCCTCTACACTCTCTGAAAAAAATGGTAAGAGTTGTCGCTGGCAGTACCTTTTCAAAAGCTTTATTTTAGGGACTAAAATGCACACATTATATACTAATATGGACCATTTCTGTACAAAAAGTATCATTTAAAGTGTACCGCCCCAGTGACAGCTCTCTTACCTTTGTTTCTGAGTGCATAAAAAAACAAATACAGTAGAAATGCCAAATCAAAACCAATTCATAGTATTCATAGTTTAACATAACTTGCATCTTTGTTTTAAAGTGGTGGTACACAGCGTATTTTTAGAGCTTGGTTGTGTTTATAAGATGCAAAGCAATGTGTGCTCATGCTTCATTTGTAGAAAACCACATTATTTTTTCAGATATCTTACATTGATCATATACAGATACTCTGATTACATGAAAACGACAGTTATATTCCTAGTTCCTTTGAAAGGCCTGCCCTAAAGAGTCTCTGATTGGTCAGCTAACATAATGTGCTGTGATTTGCGGATCGGCTCCACGTCACCAAGAAGAATCCTATGCCTTCAACCATTAACGCTAGAAACTGTGTATGTAATTGATTAATTTTAACAAATAAAAATACTTACAGGTTGTGGCTCAACAATCCACAGCTTTGTCGGTTGGAGGAGTTTTTAGCCGAATCCAGCATTGAACTGGGAGAGCTTCTGGAAGCTCTCCTTTGTCAAATTCTAGCTATGTATCTTTTATAATTCTCTGGAACATAATTAAAATTTTAATTGTAAGCACCTCTCTCTTTATGTCATGTCCTTTGGAAGCCTAAATTCTAAAACAGAACAAGCTCAGTGGATTTAGCAGCGTTCGGACAGCATTTTAGCTTTCTCTGCTATAACATTACAGCGCCTCTGGCCACGCTCTGTTGCTGCACACGGTGTATGTGCATGGTGAAAGATGAAGCGTGATCTCATTAACCCGGATGCATTTTTTTTGTAAAAATACTTTGTATCAACTGATAACGCCCATTCAATCGAATGATAACATTAGAATTGGGTGCTCATACATACGGCCAATTTAGTTCATCCAACTCATCTATAGCGCATGTCTTTGGACTGTGGGGGAAACCGGAGCACCGGGAGGAAACCCATGCAAACACAGGGAGAACATGCAAACTCCACACAGAAATGCCAACTGGTCTAGTGACTTCAACCAGCGACATTCTTGCTGTGAGGCGACAGTGCTAACCACTGAGCCACCATGCCACCTGCATATCATGGGCAACCATGAAAAAAGAGAGTGGTCAATAGTGGTTAGTGCACCGACATATGGTGCGGTAACACGTCAGGGCGTCCTGAGTTCGAATCCTGGCTCGAGGACATTTCCCCCATCCCTCTCCAACTTCGCTTCCTGTCTCAAAACTGTTCTATCTAATAAAAGGCAAAAAGGCCAAAAATAAATCTTTAAAAAAAAGGACACTATTTTGTGTTGTATGAAAACCTCTGAACAGCTTTATATGAAATAACCAATATTTAGATTCCTATTCTTCCTCAAACTGAACAAGATACTAAAAAAAAGCAAGACTGAGTGAATATTTCAGGTTTTTCTGATTCGTTAAGAACACACTCAAAGGAATGATTTATTCATATTAAGAATTAATATGAAATAGGAACTATTTAACATGGCTACTTTGTATTTTTTAAGCTTTTCAAGCTTTGCCCCTGAACCAGGATTGCATAGAAGAACACATTTGGCATCCATTATTCATTATTTTGTGTTCATATGGTGTTGTAAACAATTCTTCGGTCCATTTTCTGTCAACTGATGTTTAGATACCCATGAAACCATTATATATTATTAACGGATGTTCCGCATATAAAAACCATTCACTTGCACCAATGTGTTAGGACCGTGATTGACTAATAAGAGACTCTGTATTTGTCATTGTGAGGGGTACTTCAAGAGCACCGTATGTGTGCTCCAACCAAATCCCCATAAGCCATTAAACAGACAATGTTTACATCTTTCCACATGACTGACAAAGCACATCTACACCTCACACAATCAATAGAACACACATGCACATGTAAACACTGAAACCACTCAACATCAGCTACTGTTTCAGCATATATAACAAGCTGACCTTGAAAGCGCTGCAGAACCAGAGAGCATGTAGAATTTACAACCAATAACCCTGACTGACCTAATACAACTTAATAGACTTCCACAGGTTCAGACTCCAGCAGAGGAAATATCTGTTTAGATCAGAGCGCCCTCTAGTGGCTTTGTATTCCACATCACAGCAAAAACAACTGTTTTAGGGGATTGTTTAAACTTGCTGTTAAAGGGATAGTTCACTCAAAAAATCATTTATTTCATTATTTACTCACTCTTTTTTTTTCTGATGGACACAAAAGTAAATGTATGAAACCTGTAACCACAAACTTCCACAGTATTTGTTTTTCATACTATAAAAGTTCATGGTTATACGTTTAAATTTTGAAGTAAACTATAATGTCTATTAGCCCATGCCCATTTCAGCCTGCCTGTCAGACATTTCACACTGGATGAAAGATCATCATCTCCAGCTTAACCTCACGAAAACGGAAATGCTTGAAGTTTCTGCCAACCCGACTCTTCACCATAACTTTTCAATCCAGATGGACGGAGCAACCATCACTGCATCCAAAATGGTAAAAAGCCTTGGAGTAACAAATGATGACCAACTGAACTTCTCTGACCACATTTCTAGAACTGCTCGATCTTGCAGATTCGCACTCTACAACATCAGAAAGGTCCGTCCCTTCCTATCTGAACATAAAGCTCAACTCATTGTTCAAGCTCTTGTTCTCTCCAAACTGGACTATTGCAACTCTCTGCTAGCCGGGCTACCAGCTAGTTCTATCAAACCTCTTCAGCTGCTTCAGAACGCAGCAGCACGAGTGGTCTTTGATGAACCCAAAAGAGCACATGTCACTCCGCTACTCACCCGTTTGCACTGGCTGCCAGTTGCTGCCCGCATCAAATTCAAAGCTCTGATGTTTGCTTACAAAGTGACCTCTGGCTTTGCTCCTTTATATCTGCTCTCACTTCTGCAGATATATGTGCCCTCCAGAAACTTGCGTTCTGTGAATGAACGTCGCCTCGTTGTTCCATCCCTAAAAGGGAAGAAATCACTTTCTCGAACTCTCGCATTCAATCTGCCCAGTTGGTGGAATGAACTCCCTAACTACATCAGAACAGCAGAGTCACTTGCTGTCTTCAAGAAACGACTAAAAACGCAACTGTTTAGTCTCCACTTTCCTTCCTAATCTGCAACTGCCTCTCTGGCTATACCACTAAATGTGCTCTCTCTCTCCAAAAAAAAAAAAAAAAAAAAAAAAAAAAAAACATTTTTTTTTTTTTACTAATGCTTTGCTTCTTAGACTTTACACACCTGAAACTTGTCTATAGCACTTGTTCACTGCTGCTCTTATAGTTGTGTGAATTGCTTCCTTGTCCTCATTTGTAAGTCGCTTTGGATAAAAGCGTCTGCTAAATGACTAAATGTAATGTAAATGTAAATGTATAATGTAGATGAGGAAAACAAATTCTTGTTGTTTTTGACAGTCTTTTTTTTGTTCACCTTCAACCATATAGAGAGTATAAAACAGCATAATGCAAATAGCCATGAACACTTTAAAATACTTATTCTTAAGCTTATTTAGATTGTATAATTTGATGTTAAAAAGATAAATCTCCTATTATATACACTATTAACCGTCCTATTAGGTAAATGTCTAATTATAAAGATGACACTGGTGAGGTAGAAAGTAAATGTCATTGTAAAATGGCTTTAACGTTATTTGTGAATTTGTGAATATTTTGAGGTCACCTCCAAGTATTGCACAATGGGTCAATAGATTATTGTGACAGGCCTACATATTTCCATAAAAATATGTATATGAAGAAAAAAAAAACTTGCCTAATATTAAGTCCTGTAGACTGCCCAATGTTTTCCCAAGCCTGCAGCTCACGTTCCACTTTCTAGAAGACAAAAGATTCAAACAGAACTGATTTGAGTATGTATATGAACAGGTATGAATGTTTCATTTTTTAAATAAAAATTACTCAAATGTTACAATTAAATAGAAACATTGCACTAACATTGCTCTAAAACTAAATAAAATAAAATTCATTATTTTATTATTGATTTATTTACATATTTGTGATATTTCACACAATGAAAAAAGTTAAAACACCACAAAAAATAAAATAAAATAAAAAATACAACAGTCGATTTTTACAGAGCAGAATTGCTTTAAAGGAATAGTTTACGCTAGGGTTGTCACGATACTGGAATTCGGTACCAATTGATCATGACATCATCATGACTGAGGCTGTTTCCCAATATGCGTTCTTGTCTATACTTGCGTTCTGGTGTCCTCATGAAACATCATCAACCGTCGCCGAAGTACTGTTCAAATTCAAAGTTCACATCTTGCCAAGCACGGATAAAATTCCCAGATGTGTACATGCTCCACCCCTTCAGTCGAGGATGCATCGAGAGGTAACTTGTACGAACTTGCGAAGCACGGGTATCCCAGAATGCATTGTAGCACAACCAGCGAAAGCTAATGGCGGAGGAGAAAACCTGCACAATTTTAAAAAAAATACTCCTTTGCTCTCACAAAATACAATTTTAAGTGTTTCAGGCGAGAATGCAGTGGTTTTGAACTTGAATCGGCAGTTTTTTCACAAAGATAGCACATCTTTGGTGATGTGCCTCAGCTTATGCGGACTCTGACCCCCAGCCTGTCAGCAGGAGCTCAGTCATCACCTCCCCTGCCAAGAGAAGCTTTAATCGGCCAGTCCTTCTCGGATCTACCGCTGGATCTCATCTCTCCATTGTAGTTAAAACATATTACTTAATCCATCTTCTGTATATCTAACGGACAGTTTTTGGTCATTTATATCTATTATTTGTTCTCAGATGTATTATTTTGGCAGAGTTTGTTTTGTTTTATAATTTAATTATGCTACCGTGTTGTACGCAGTTTGTCTTTACCAAATTGCTTAATGTTATCTTTGTTTCCTTTTACTCATCTTGTACTTTATACTTGTAGAATTTCCATTGTAGTTTATTAAATCTGATAATCAAAGACACGAGTCTGTGTATATAATAATCCAATTCAATTCAATTCATCTTTATTTGTATAGCGCTTTTACAATTTGGATTGTGCCAACGCAGCTTCAAATAGAAGATTATAGTGAATTAAAACAGTGTCAGTATTCCATTTCAGTGCTTAAGTTCAGTTCAGTGCCGTTTAATATTCATTGCTGGGAGTCCAAACACTGAATCCATCGATGCGCATCTCTACAAGTCCTGAATCATGCAAGTCAGTGATGACAGCGTCGAGGAAAAAACTTCACCAATTGGCGAAAGTGAAGGATAAAAAAAACCTTGAGAGAAACCAGGCTCAGTTGTGCATGACCATTTCTCCACTGGCCAAACGTCTTGTGCAGAGCTGCAGTCTAGGTGCCGGAGGCTGGAGAACGCTGGACGTCAGCGAAGACTCGACTGTACCTGGAGTGTCACAGGAATCAGATGCATGCTCTCTACTCCTCCATGACCACCACAGCAGCTGCTCAGGACACAGCCTGGTCCGGGATGTGAATTTCACTTCACATTTATGTCGATTTATGTCTACATTTTCTTAAATCAAACACATTGATTTATAATATTAATCTAATAATAATTATAAGGCCGTGTTTATATAATTATATCATTTTATTGTTAATGTACAGTGAAACCGATGAATCCATGGTGAGGTAAGTGATGTTATAAAAGTACATTGTTGTTCCATTCGAAGAAATACACGACTTGTGTCCTCGGGAGTTTGTTCTGAACTTCCAAGCACGCAAGTCTGAACTTTGTGTACTTGGTTTTGAGAAACAGCCTGAGTGTAACCACAGATACAGGGACACTGGAGCCTTTCAAAGCCGCGATTCATCAGTGGATCGCTCATATGTCAGCTTATAGACGAACCAGCTGATCGATGGTACTTTGAAACCCTCCAGTGTCCCTGTATCTGTGTTTACACTCAGTAAACAGCATTGTTTTCAGTGAACTGATGACCAATCACAGTCATTTCTGTTGAGCACGTGAACACAATGGCAAATCAGCGCTGTTTAAGAACGTGCTCAGTAGTGCTCAAATGTTAGCGGGAATTGGACGTTTTTTTAAATTTTAGTACCGATTGGTACCGAATTCCAGTATCGTAACAACCCTAGTTCTTGCAAAAATAAAAATCTTTTTCTTTAAATTTCTTGAGTTTTTCTTCTTTCAAACACAAATGAAAAGATATTTTGAGATATTCTGAAACCCATCAACTTCCACAGTAAGAAAAGCAAATGACTATGGACATCAATGGGAATGAGCAACCAGCATTTTTTTTTAATACTTTCTTTTGTGTTCAACTCAAATACCTTTTGAACAAGTAAAGGGTGAGTAAATGATAACAAAACTTTCATTTTAGGTTGAACTTTATATTTAACTGCACACTTTGCTACCGTTTACCTCTTTCTCCAGCTCCACTTTGATTTTCTCCTCCATCACTTTCTCCAGCCTCTCCAGCTTCCTCCTCAGGCCCTCGGTCTCTTCCTTCAGCAAACTGTTGTTCTCTTTTGTCTCCCTTTCGAAAGACAGTCGAGACGTGCTAAATATACATTAGGCATGCATCACGGAAAAAAGTTTGACAGTGAACGCTGATACCTTAAGAAAGAGTTTTCCTCACGCAGACGTTTAATTTCCCGCTCCATTTCAGGCAGTCTGGCCACTTCAGATTTCATGTTCTTCACAATCACAGAGTCTTGTTCCTGAAGAGCCAAACGCCTCTCCAACTCCTGCAGATGGACAGCACAAATAAGACAGAGCAGAGTACAAATACAAGCCAATTTCATGATGCTAATACAAGCTTTATTTTAGTCTAGACTTGGCACTCGAGCACAAGTACTTCAGACATCCCTTAGTGCTCCAAAATCCTCCGAAATTGAGAAGACTGAAACAAAAATACCTTTATCTTGAGTTCACTCTCTGTGGTGGTTGAATGAGAGGACTGCAGATTTTGGTACTTCTGAGTGATGTCCTGAAACTTCCTGTTAACAACAGAGACAAAAAATGCATAGTATTGGGGCTGCACAATATATCGCTTCACCATCAATAATCACAATGTGCACATCCACAATAGTCACATCGCAGGATAAGCAATGTTTAGTTTATATGTTGGGATTATAGTTTACCAGGAGCCACAGTTGAGAACACAGAAGATTTTTGGAGCCACTGAAGAGTTTAATCATAATAGACTGACATAATAATTCGTACGTATCACAACCCACGGTTCTGAACACACGTGACTCACGGATTAATACTTTTTTAAACTTGTAGATAAATCCTAAGTTTGTAATGATCGCAGAGAGATCGCCTCTCGCGTCATTCAAATCATATGTATGAAAGCATTTAGGCTTTCCTATTAAATATAATGATGACGGAAGAAGTTGTGGTGGGTTATTCAGAATTTGGTGGGTTTCTTAGGTTATTAAAGGTGTTTTCTGTCACTACTTATTTAGCCTGCATTAATGCATTCAGTGCAAGCTACACGATTAATCACTAATCAGATCGGGATCTCAACACCCACGCAACACAAATTATAAATTATGGTAATTTGCAGACATTTATTAATCTCAAGAGAATGAGTCTTTATTCTTTTGAGTTAGTTAGGAAGTTACAAACAGTCAAATAACACAGAAGCACTGGGATAAAAGTTTATAGTTACAGATATAACCACTGATGTTTATGGTAAAGATTACAATCACAGTCACAAGCATTTAACTTAATGCTCAAAAATTGAAAGTTGTAGGCAGCAACTGGATTAGTTAACCAATAGGTGGCGACAACCAGCCATCAAAAATATGGAACTGAATAATTCTTCAGAAATGATGCATCTAGCAATGAAACACGACGTTTTGAGTGAATAACTGAATCATTTACTGAAAATGAGACTAAAAATAAGAGTGGGTTGTACAGTTTATAATGTAAAATTTATACATTTAGCATTATCAGCAACAGTAGTAACAGTGAACTTTTCACAGTACTGAATATTTTAGACTTTTTTTTTATTTAGCTGATTTTTTCTTCATTTTATTTTTTAATAAAATGACAGGTTTTATGTTCTGTTTAATATTACCAAAAGTGTCTTGCAGTGCTGTTTTTGTAATAAATGAAAAGCAAATTACATTGGTCTCCTCCCCCTTTTTAGCTGATCCGAAAAATGATCCGATCCGTGACTCAAAAACCATAATGTGATCCGAACTGTAAGTATTGTAATCTGTTACACCACTGCAGCCTATCATTTGTGGGTGTTTTCAAAGCCTGTGACTGTGTGAGCATTCAGGCAGGAGAGATTTAAGTATTCAGGAACATGAAATTGTACTGTTTGAAACTATAGGTTGTAAAAACCCTGAAAGTTACTCCTACTCATTTGAAGAGTTTTGAACTCAGTGTTGAAGGTAATGAGTTAATTAAATACCTCATTACTTCAACTTAAATGAAGCAAGTTCATGGTACTAATATAGATTAGTTTGTTACAAATGGTTTGTTGCAATCGGTTTCCTCAAACAGTTTGAGTTGCCTTAACTTATTGTGTTTTACAGTACTCGGTTAGTTTGAGTTCTCTTAATCTATTGGGTTTTACTGTGCTCAGATTGCTTTGTTTACTCAAATGGATTAAGTTCACAGTACTCATTAGGCTTAGTTTTTGAACTTAAATGGTTGGTTATTATTATATAATGTTTTTTATACAATGAAAACTATATAGCATTATTTTACATTTCTGTATAATTATTCTATTTCTGTTCAATTTTACTTCTATCCTTCCAATAATAATTCAGAATAGTCCCTGTAATCTTCCAGAATAAACCCTAGTCTAAATTAATGAATTCTTTTCAAATAGAGCTATTCAAGTTATCTGATGAAATTGTATTCATACAGCAGCAAATCAAAATATAGCAGACAATTTTCTCCAATATTGTGCAGCCCCACATAGTATATTTAGGTTATATTTAAGAGAGAAAACAAAAAAAGAAGTAAACCATGTGTTTTTTGTTCATACTTGCGCTGCACATCCAGTTGTTCCTGCAAGGCCTGGATCTCAAGGTTCTGGGTGGAGAATTTAGACTCCTGAATCTGGATCTGCTGACTGAGCCTTCTTGTCTCATCTTTCAGCTCACTGATAATCTACAACAAGAACAGAATAATAAATAGATAAATAACTTAAACTGACTATAGGTGAAAGTAAAGTTTTTTTTTTGAAAATAAAATGTTCTTCTGAACTTTACTCAAAGAATTTACAAAAAAAATCATATAAAAAATCACAAAAATGTTAAGTAAATAAAAATTTCAAATTTATCTGAATGATCACGTGACACTGAAAGGAGTATTGATGCTGAGAATTCAAATTAGATTACACATGAACAACATTTGATAATGTATTAAATGCTATGTTAAAAACATGCTATTTTTAAAGGTGCAGTAGGTGATTGTCTTCAAAAACATTTTTTGTTGTGCTGGTTAAAAGTCTCTTCACATGCCAATAGTATTAGGTTAGGCATAAGATTAGGCATAGGCATTAATAATATAGGTAAGGCATAAGACTACAAAAAGTGGCCGATAATTCCCTTAATTCTGATAAGTAGCCCAAACTGTCTGTCAACAAATGTAGATTTGTACATCTGTGCACCCGTTCTCGCAGACAGATTCCACCTAGCCTGCTTTACTGAGGTGAAGTTGGCTTTATATTCAGATCACATTGTTTTATTTTCAAACAATGACAACATGTTGACTCGCTCCCTGTATTTTTTACCATGCTACTTTGAATATTTAGTCTGAAATAGCATGCAAGTATGGCTTAGTAATAAGTGTAATTCCTGCACCCCACCAACCAAGAACTAAGCAGAGTCGCTTTAGGACAAAGCGCGTGAGAGAGTGAGACGAGTGATCCTTGCATGCATGAAATATTGCACATTATGACAAGTTTTGCCTGCTACACAACTGAAAACGTGCTACATATAATACAGTTTTTCAGTCAGAATTGTAGTATTATAAGGTACTATAAATTTTTCTAACTGGCGAATAACATGATCTAGTGCAGGGGTACCCAAACTCGGTCCTAGAGGGCCAGTGTCCTGCAGATTTTCACTCCAACTTGCCTCAACACACCTGCATGTATGTTTCTAGAAAGCCTAGTAAAAGCTTGATTAGCTAACCCAGATGTGTCTGATTGGAGTTGGAACTAAACTTTGCAGGACACCGGCCCTCCAGAACAGAGTTTGGTCACCCCTGATTTAGTGGGCTGTCTACTGTCATCTTTAGCGTTCATGACTTCGAGGCATGACTTGGGACGGCAGGGGAGGGAATGTGTTTTCAAATGTTAACAGTAAGCATTTTGGCAGATCACCTACTGCACCTTTTATTGTAATAATTTTACACTATCAATACTTTTTACTTTATTTAACAAATCCAGCTTTGTTGAGAATGAGTATCTGTAAAAAAAAAATGTAACTCCAAACTTTTACAAGTAATGTTAATAAGTTACGACACTTATACACATTAATTATAAGTAAAGCATGCAATCTAAATATAGAGCATCTTCTGCAAAACACAGTAACAATGTTATTCTGCAGTGACCATATAAAATAAATAAAAAAGTTCTTAATCCACAAAGCAATACAAAAAGACACATGAGAACACACATACACACACCTGCTCTGCCTCGGTAAGTTTGCTGTCCTTTTCATTTGCTTTCTTGTGGAGTTCCTCGAGGTTGCGCTTTAAAGCTTTGTTGTTTTCCATTTGTTCATTAAGGGCTTGATTTGCTTTCTCTTCCCTTTCTTCCAGACGTCTGATCTTCATCTGCAAGTCCCTGTTACGGTCAATTTCCCTCTGTAAATGTAATCGGACAGACAAATACACGCACAAACACAGGTCAAATTAAATTTTTCACAGAAGAGACTGGCCAAGCCAGCCTTAAACGCACCAAATCACATCCTAATAGGTTTTTGTCTACAGTGCCTTTTCACATCCTGCTTTTGGACTGCATTTTTCATATTGAAGGACATGTAGAGATGCACTGAACGACCAGCCAGAAATAGAAACCAGCTCTTTTTGTTTTAAAACTGAAAACTGGTGGGAAAATATCTGGAAAAATCTAGAGTTAATATCTATACTTGAAGTACTATACACAAGCTCCATTCAATATCAGCCAAAATCAACTTTTTTGATGATTGTCTGTGTTCTGGAAGTATTATATAGTTGATGACGACAACATTGCCATAGCCAACTGTGAGATATGTAAACTTGAGATTGCCTGCAGGATATTTTAAGCTGAAGTGCTGTTTGTTTTTATATTAGATTTTTTTTTATAATTACTGTTGCACTAATGTCCAAAATTGAAGAATTTATGTTATTTATTACTTGATTGTTCAAGCTACCTCATAGAAGTGCTCTCTTTGTTAACAGAGTTGTTGAATATTAAAATAAGGTGAATTAAATAAAAAAGTAAGGATCATCCTGGATCTGTTTCTTTGCTATTCTTTATTTTTAAATCGAAGTATTGGATCTCTGAGGCAAAAAAAAAACCTGATGGGGACATCCCTAATATATATATATATATATATATATATATATATATATATATATATATATATATATATATATATATATATATATATATATATATATATATATATATATATATATATATATATATATATGGTATATATATATATATAGATATATATAATAAATGCTGTTTGCAGTACTAACCAAGGACAACCTATTTGCTGTTTTTGTTTTTATATGACTTTTTATAGATACATTTTATGTATAGCATAAATTCACAAAGCTAAAGTCAATTTGCTAGTTTACAAAACAGCAACCTAAAAAGGCCATAAACAACTGAAGATAGCTTGAGAGAACAATAATATTCCAAACAGTGTAAATTTTGTTGATGGAATATTTTTGTCATAATTTGTGACAAACAAGTTTCTACCGACGAAAATTAGACAAAGATTAAATAAAAATAAGTGATGATGATGGCGACAACTATAATAAAAATATACTGACATTTTCATTGACTAATAAAGACGAGACAAGAATGTGATTGAGGGATTTTTGGGGGGAAAATATCCAATCAGAATTAATCTTAGTGTGTGATGCATGATGCACACACACACACATTTGAAAAGTAACTAATCCAAAGTATAAGCAGGATGCGATACATTAAAATAAAGGGTTTGTTAAATAATTGCACAATCCTGCATTTTCAGATGGCTGTTCTTACATGGGGATTGATTGCCAACACAGTTTTACATATTAATTATGATATAAATAAACAATGCATATCTAATTTTTGGTCTTCAATGGAAAAGCTATATTCCATATTTTAATGAGACTGTTTTATTTAAATTTAAGTTAGAATTTTTTGCATAAATAAATGTATTCAATATATTTTAATTAAGTCACATTAAATTAAACCAAATACATTTAGGTAACTAAATCTACAGTAGATCTAGTCGACTAAAATCTTATGAAATTTAGTCAACTAAAACTAGACTAAAACTAAAATGATTCAGAAGACTCAAATATGACAAAAACTAAAATGGAATTTTACTCAAAAGACTAAGACTAAAACTACATCAAAAATTGCTGTCAAAATAAACACACAACCTAACAAGCCACTCAGATTATTAGGATCAAGTAAATTAGAAATTCCAAAAATTCAGTTGAAGCAGGCTGAATCCCCTTTCAGCTACTACGCCCCCCATTGCTGGAATCAGCGTCCAGAAATGATCAGATGTGCTCCAACATTAGGCACATTTAAATCAAGACTTAATACACATCTGTTTAGCTGTGCCTTTACTGAATGAACACCGTGCTACTGTATGTCCAACAGATGGCCCTAATATTGTATTTCTTATCATTTTTATTCCTTTAAAACCTGTTTAACACATTTTAATCCGTTTTAATCAATTTTATTCTTTGTTGTTTTTATTTCTTATACTCTTTTCTTTTATTCTTGTTTATGTGAAGCACTTTGAATGACCATTGTGTATGAAATGTGCTATATAGGCTGTCTTGCCTATTGCAAAAACCTGCAACAGAACACACGTGTGGTTCTGATCTATCAGTCACCTGTAAGTCTCTGGAGCTGCTGTGTGCCTCTTTCTCCAGCTCTATGCGGGCTCGTTTGTGACTGAGCTCCATCTGTTGTTTCTCTTGAGTGAGCTGAATCAGGCTGGTGTGGGAACGAACGCGCTCGGCAGCCTCCTCCAACTACCACACATAAAAGCAAAATTCACCCGAGATCAATGAAAGATTTCCATGAAAGTAAAGACCAAGATGGTGAAAGGAGCCCAGGACTCACCTCCACTCTTTTAGTATAGAGCTTTTGAAGGTCACTTCTTCCATAGGCTGGCTCGGTTTCCAGCAAGGAACGTTCTGGGCATGATATTAAACTCTTGAAAGATTTTAGCGTTGAGAAGATTGTGGTGTCATCCTCTATATCGTCCATACTGACAAAACAGGCTCCTATTAAATTCAATATAAAAGGCATTAATAATCATCCTCAGTGATCTATAGAAAGAAGTAATCTAAACAGATATTCATTCATTCATTTTCTTTTTGGCTTAGTTCCTTTATTAATCTGAGGTCACCTCAGTGGAATGAACCGCCAACTTATACAGCATATGTTTTACATAGTAAATGACCTTCCAGCTGCAACCCAATACTGGGAAACCAAACAAATATAAAACAAAAATTCATGTAAATAATGTCATTTTTGCAATTATTAACATTTGTAAAGTTGATTATTGAGATGTAGAATGAAGTACATTTTTGACGCTTACATTTAACATGCTTTCTGTGTATAAAATCTCTTTTGTAAATTGAATTTGATGCCAAAACTAAACATTAAGTAACACTAAAGCATTAAATTAGTTTTAAATACATAAAAATAGCACATCTGAAAATGTCTGATGAAGAATAACATATATTTATTTTACACATAGGAACAGCCTAGAAGAACAATTAATATAATATAGAAATAATTATATTAATCACAGGGGACTTGTGGTTTAAAAAAATGACACTTGCTCATAATGAAGGAAAGAGGAATAATATTCCTAGACTACATCCCTTGATTATACCATAGTACTTTGTAGGGCTGCACAATATATCGTTTCAGCATCGATATCGCAATGTGCTAGTCTGCAATAGTCAAATCGCAGGTTCAGCAATGTCAAAACATGAAGCATACGTGATGTAGATTCACTGCAAAATTTTACTAACTAAACCAACATGTTTATCATTTGCAGGTCTGTGAGCATTTTAAGCCAGTTTAAAACATTTAGGCAATAAATATTTATGATTTTAACTTTAAGAATGTAATGTATTTTACATTTAATGCCATGTGAGCAAGCAAGGCTCTTTTCATGGCAATGACATTATAATAACAAATATACAATTAAAAATCATCAAACAAATGAATACATAAATTAAATAAGATTTTTAGTGCTAATAAATGATACAAATTCTAAAGGAATTTCCTGGTGTGACTTTGCTAAAAATGTCCTTAAGAGAGATCATTTAACAAAAAAAAAAAGTCTAAGGAATAATTAAAAGTTTTACTGTAAGAGGTGCAAACATCGAGTAGGGTTTTCACCTTCAAAGCAAAACATGGGTTAATCTTGTATGTCCAAAACAACATCTCATAAAAATCACTTGTTTATATCTAGTCTTAAAATTATGTTTGAGATTTCAGGTTGTATTTCATACAGTTTATTATTTTTCAGTTCATCCCATTCCTCTTGCCACTTATATAAAATGTAAACGTTGATAAAAGGTCTCAACTCTGAAGGAGGAATTTAGCATTTGTTCACCACTTGTTTCAAAGCATCCTTAGCAGCTGCTTGAACTTAAATAGATATAGACTACACTGTGATATTTTTCATTTGTCTATTGTTGTTTTGCCTGCTAGACTTCCAGAAAACCATACAATTCTGTGTATTTCATTTGCATCTTTGCTCCAGTGTACTTGTCAGTGCTAGTGAATTGGTTTATTTTATTTCATGCAGATGCACTACAAAATCATCCCAATCGATCTAAAATTATGAATTATTTGCAAATAGATGAGTTCATTTCAACTGGTGAAAGTATACTCAATTTCGCAATATGTATGGCAGAAAAATAAAATGTCGCAATGACAGCTTTTTCCAATATCGTGCAGCCCTAATACTTTAATACATACGCTCGTACGAAATGTCAAGCTACCAAATTCATATATTATGACAAATAAACGACATGCTTCGAACATTCTTAGAAAACTTATGACTTATTTATAGAAATATTAAATGTATAACAAATTAAATTAACTTCTTTAAAATATTTATTAATAAGTAAAACGCTAAATAGATATATTATAACGCTAAAAGCACACGCGCTAACATATGAGTGCGTTTAGTTAGCAAGCATTCGGCTAACTTTACCTCTCTAATGTTCCACACTAAACCGGTTTTACTCTCAGAATTACACATTGGACGAATGTAAACAATGTAACATACTTGTATCCTTCCTAAGTAACAGATGGGATTGAATCCCTCACAATCGTTTCCCTCTTGTCGCTGAAGCCTCCAGTAGTTTGAACTTGCTGCAGTTTTGTTTTCGTTGGTTGAGAAGCCGCTACTTCTCATGTGCGGAGGAGAGCAGCGCGGGTTCACTCAAAGACACAACAGCGCCAACTGTGTGGATGGGCGGAATAGATTTCTCTACGTTAGATGGCAAGCCGAATTAGCCATGAATCCTCACAAGTTGCATTTTTAAAAATAAATGACTTCTTAGATTCAGTGCCTACTATTAACAAAGACAGCTTTTATTATTGCTAGGCACAATTTGAGAATTCTCTTAAAGGGACAGTTAACCCATAATGATTTACTCTCCAGTTTAATCAGTTTTTATAATAATAAAAACAATAAAAACAATAATAATGAATTCTCCAGAATTTTTCTAGTCTCTTTGGTAAAAAAAAGTAGATTTGAAAATTCCTGTATATCAACAACAGCCAAAATATATTCATATTAATTTAATATGGTACACTTCTGGTGCTTCACACCTTTTTATTGCTCATTTTTATTTCAGAAATAAGGTCCAAGATTTAGAATAAAGTTACCTGTAAAATGTTTTCTCTTTTTAAAAACAATACAGTAGTGAAAGAAGACTTCTCCTACATCAGATTATAGTCCCACCGAAGCAACAGCCGACAGAGGATTCCGCTTGGTCTTAAAGCCTTTTTCGATATATTTTCATTACTTATGATGGCATAGCAGTCAAAATAGGACAAATGAGCTCAGATATGGGACAAATTCTGGACCTTTGTCAGTGAGGGGTGGGTCTTTCGGACCCCCCTGGCTAAAGGTCTGAAAAGTTAGAACATGTTTTATGCTTATAGTAAACATGTTTTAATAGAATTGTGGCTGTAAAAGTGCACCTACAGGTGTTTCAGGTGCAGGTCAGACTTTCTCCAGGTCATAATTTAATTTATTTCTATTAATTTTGTCTAAAAATGTATCATACCTGTCCAGTTTCATCTGGAATGCATCACAGATCACCTTCTGAAGTGGTTTGAGCGATCGGATATCTAATCAGAATAAAACAAAAGTGAGCAAACAGCCTCATAAACACAGACGTGATGGGAATATATATTGAATATAAATATATTATATTAATTATATAAGAAATATATTATATAATATTAAATTACATAAATTAATTAAAAGGACAAGTGCTGGACGTTTTGGCAATGGGGGGTGGTTAGTAGCAAGTAACATGCTATTAGGTTATGTGACCGCTAGATGAGCCAACCGCAACTCGCCGTGACGGAAATTCCCGAGCGTGCGTGCTCCAATGAGATGTGCTCTCTTCAGCGCTCACCATGACAACGAGACTCACAGCAGTGACGTCGCATTGTAAACATTTGCATCTGCATTCATATAAAAGCTCGTCAGCTCTCTCTCGGTCTTGTCAGTTCGCTCGGTGTTGCTGTTTGTACTTGACCAAGGTGAGTTCAATACCTGACGGTACGAGTGGAGCCACGCCAATCTCACGAAGTCCGCTTCGTGAAGCTTCACTCGGGCCCGTCTGTGCTGTAGTTCCTTGCGGTTTGCGTACATAAACGCAATATCGCGAAGAATATTACGTGTTTGTTGCTCGAAATGTGCCGCCGAGCAACATTCCAGTGATCACTGGCACGGACTGGCGCCCGGTTAGCTCGTGCACTCCCTGGGGCGAGGCTGCTTGTGAGCCCTAGGCAGGGATCAATACAAGCCGTGAGGACCCTCAGGGAAACACGGGAGGCCGGCAGTGGGACCCCGCTGCGAGGGTTATGGTGGGTGGGAGCAGCGAGGCCCACTCATCGTCTATTTTAAACTATAGTTTCAAACTTTAGTTTACTATAGTTTAAAATAGAAACCATGGTAACTGTAATGTTTTAACTGTATGTCTGGCTGTTGTAATGTTTTGCTTTGTTTTTCAGCAGAGTTGTTGAGCAAAGAAGGACTATTGAAGACAACCGTTGAAGACAACCGCGGGTTATATTCATGAGCGCGCGCATTATAATGTTTCCGTGCTGTTTTGTGAAAGTTTATCTTGTTTAGATAAGTTTGCAGGTCAAACAAAAATAAACTATACTCTTTCTAAACACCTGTCTCGTGTTTTATTTGTCCTCTACAGCAATACACTGTCATATAAGTCTGTTGAATGTATTTGAATGCAACATGGTTTGACAATAAAGTAGTCTAACAAATAAATAGTTGTTATAACTGTTCCTTCATTAGTCAACATTTGGTGTAGGTAATTAAAAGCTAATCAAAGATGTCTTAAGACATAATGGTAATGTTATGGTTGTTACATAACTATTTATTATTATTCTGTATGTTTAAAACCAGCAGAATATACTATATATTTAACATGTCATGAACTTACTGTTTTTCAAACATTTGCTTAATAAAAATGTCCCAAGACAAGATTGGGTATTGTTTTGGTTTTATGTCAAACTACTGTAGGTTTTAGGTTGACTACAGCAGGTATCTATCATAATATTGGTAGTCAGAATTATTTCAATGACCCAAATCAAGTAAAATGTCTCTTACTCAAGTACTTTTAGGATGCAAAAGTCAAATTTAATTATATAAAATACATTTTCCAACAACACGATTTTGTCTTGTGAAAATGACCAGTGGGTGGTGAGGAAAAAAAGTTAATGTCAAGTTATATATATAAAATAAGTTGAACAAGTCATAATATTTAGCCATAATGCATTTTTCTATACATTTCCATTAGACATTTTTTTCTAAATCTATAATTGGTAAATTGCTCCCAGGTCAATATTGACTTTGTCTTATAAAGGTGAGGTGTATCTGAAGGGAGATTGTCCTATGTTCACATTTCTACTTTTGTTTTGGTATATTCCTTTGTAGTGCTGTCTTTTCCTTTCTGTACCACAATGACTTGATCTGGCAACAATTTACAGTACGAACAGCAAATAAATAAATAAATTAGCCACAGTTTACATCAGAACATCACTCCAGAGTACACTGTTATTATACTTACAACATAACTAGGACCACACAGAATCTACGTGCGCAGAATTCCACAGATTCTTAGCCCATCATTGATTCTGTTTATTTACATGTGTAAATGTGTGTAAATCTATATTAATTCAGTTTTTAAATTATTTACAATAATATTATTGACTAATAAGAAAATATTAATATGAATTATTTACAATACAGTTTGTACAGTAATATTTTCTGTCTTTTAGTAGATATATTATATGAGAGACTTGCTTTGTTTACCAAATAAAGTGAATCTAATTGGATTTGCATTGTAAACATTAAATAAAAGTTAAAAGGTATTACTTTTTATTTTATATAATAAGGTTTTAGTTATGATACTCCCAAAATAATTCAGCATAAATCAGCAGATTTTTAACACAATTCTGTGCAGAAATAGCAAAAAATGTCCACAGATTCGGTCTGGCCCTAAACATGATGGACTGTCTTATCTGTACACAATGACACAGGGACTTGTCATTCTGACGGCACTGACATGTTCATTGAGAGATGAACTAAGGATTTTAAGCAAGAGACTGGCTTTTGCAGGTAATCCATGCTGTTTTGCTATTTGTATGTGCTGTTTTGAGAAATGCACTTACTGTTTTGTACATTTTAAATCTGAGAAATGTACCAAAGCGACTGAGAAAAACTGGAATACAACACAAGTTAATGCAAAGACGAAAAGTCTGCAAAAACAAAAGTGTGTATTTTTATTTGCACATATTCTTTTATTTAAAAACAGTAGTGTATACATAATTGGATTTGACATTTTTTGGCTTGATAATTAATACTTTATAGTCTGCTCATTTTGATGTAACCATGATAGTACAAAACAGAAGAGAGTCATGTTTTGTAAAACATATTTCTAAAAATCCATAGTGGAATAAAACATCACAACCATGGTTTCTGCAGGTGTCAGTCACTATTTCAAATGTATGACTTTTTATGTCTTTTTTTAAAACCATTGTGAATTAAATTTCATTCTTATACAGGACTCCATGCTAAGGATGTTTTAATTTTATTTATTTTATTTAATAACACAATTTAATATTAACCTCAACGAGCCTGGTGGACACCATGTTTTAGCACAAGTCTATTGGTTTAATTTTGGAGATCATCCTCAATGTTCAGTTGTGGCCTGTATTTATTTTCAAAGTATTTGATTACCATAAAGGAGTCAGAAAGTTTAACCTGGTGCTATAAAATCAGTCTGTGTTGTTAATCTAACGTACTAATGTAATACGCGATCCTATGAAAAAAAATTAAAGGCTGAGGTCTTTTTATTTGCATGTTGTTGCTTTTTATGTAACTATTAACTACTATTTTTATTTACTGTGGGTTATGGATAAAACATTAATTAATTAATACTATAAGATTTAAATACTGCATTTTAGTGATTTTTTGCTAGATTAACTAGTCAGATGTCATCATAACCACACTTTAATGATCTACTAAAAATATTTCCTAAAAAAGTGCAAGAAAAAAAAAATTAAACAAGACAAATTTTTAAAACACAAATTTATTACATCATATATCATTAGGAAAGAATAGCAATCTGTTAAAGTTTTAAAGTAAAAAAGAAAAAATTTATTAGACAATAAACAAACTGGCCAGCACATTCAACTGTCTTCAGTCACAATTAGGCCATCACAATAAAAAAATAATAATTAAAACATATTAATAATAATAAAACAATAATAATGAATTCTTCAGAATTTTTCTAGTCTCTTTGTCAGTGAGGGTGGGTCGTACAGGACGTTCCGGCTAATGCGGCCAGTTAGCCTAGAACCTCATGGATAGGGACAGATTTTCATCTGTTAGGAAGTATGTAACTTTAGCCTTACCCTGTTTGGCAGTCTTTTGAACATATGTTTAATATTTTGCGATAATGACGCCGCTGCCTGCCTTTTCTGCTTCTCTTGCTCTTTTCGACCCATAGCGTTACTCTGTATGGACAAAGAGCATAGATCTAAGCTCTTGGGTATGGATGTGGCATCAAAGATTCAAATATGACCACTCACTGGGTTATGTCACGTGACTCGCAGCTTTGAGGCTCTATGGGCCAGTTATTTAAAATGACACTTTATTACAATATATATTAAATATAAATATAATTATATTAATTATATAATAAATATATTATATAATATTAAATTACATAAAAAGGACAAATTCTGGACCTTTTGGCCGTGGGGGGTGGTTCGTTCGAACCACCCGAACTCCCCCTGGCTACGGGCATGGCATTTGTGAATCGGAGAGGCAGCACACATGTCTGCAGTCGACATTTCACCACAGCTGAAAGCTAAATTGGCTTGCCATATACAGCACTTACATAGGAATTTGAATTGGTCGCAGTGTTATGCATTAAAATAACAACGTGGCCCATACCTAGGGGGGAAAAAAGGTTATTCTTATTTATGAAGTTGTTTGTCTGCTGTCGGCAGATGTTGTACACGTGGAGGTCGCTCACTCTGACGTACAGCTCAGGCGCTCCAATACACTTCCGACAACACGGAAGATGTGACGTTGCACTGCTGAATGAATGAACTGATTGCCACTGAGTCTTCATAAAACTTCACAAAGAGCAGATATTGATTCCTAAAGTTTGCAAATATCACAATGTCTAGTTCCACCGTGGATTCGACAACGCTTTGTCTGTTTGACGTGGACGGGACTTTAACAGCAGCTCGTCAAGTGAGTGAATTATTGCGGAAGGCATTAGCTAGCGCTGTTAACTAATCTCGGGTCTCCTAAGATATGGCTGCAACCGATGATAATGATTGATTTACAATCGTTTATTTATGACAGCTACCTTTAAAAACGAAAGTGACGCGGGGTGACTGAAGTATCGTTAAATGAATGAAACACTATTAAAGTTATCCGTGTAATAAAGTGAAAGACGAAATTGCTTTTCAATACAAATTTGCAATTTGCTCTGCAATAATGTGTTGTTGTTTTTAAAATTTTCCCTTCAGAGCAAAATATATGTTTACCATCATTCACAAAAGAAACTGAATTATAAAATGTCATTGAAACACCATAAATATAAAACAAAACGAACAGTTACACCTCCAAAATTAATTGTCATTTTAAATCTTTATACTTTGCCATCATTCAAAACACTACTTTTATCTGTGTAGTTTAGTAATATTAACTACTAAAATGTAGTATGATCACTTATTTTTATATATTTTAATATGTACAGCTAAGAATAAGTATATTGTTTATTTTTGCATATGTTATGCTGAATGATGATAGAATGACCATCCTTTCACTCCTATTTTGACCTTTTTTTCTCTGAAAAATTAGACACCTTATTTGCATTTAATATGCTTTTTGTGGCTATAAAATTACTTTTTTTCAATGTAATTTGATGCTGATACCAAAACCAGATACTAATTTTCGACCCATAAGCATCATGTGACTCTTGATTGCAGTAATCAAATGGAAATCAGTCAAATATGAATGTGTAAGTGTAGTTTTGTGGCTGTAAAACAAAAATAATCTGATCTTTCCTGGCACATGCTAAATGACATAATCCTGTTTATGGCTATTACAAATACCTCCTATTTTTAGCCTGTTTGTTAAAGTTTGAAAGTAAAAAAAACTGTAGCCTACTATCATTTATTAGACAAAAACACAAACTGGCCAGCACATTCAACTGTCCTCGGTCACAATTCGGCCATTTCAATAAAAAATAATAATTAAAACATATTAATAACAATAAAACAATAATAATGAATACCAATAATGAATGTGTAAGTGTAGTTTTGTGGTTGTAAAACAAAAATAATCTGATCTTTCCTGGCACATGCTAAATGACATAATCCTGTTTATGGCTATTACAAATACCTCCTATTTTTAGCCTGTTTGCGGGGTGAAGATGTTATATATATATATATATATATATATATATATATATATATATATATATATATATATAAACAAAAGTTTAAAGATAGTTATGAACTGACCTTTTAAACATTACCTGGTGCTGTAAATAATGACTGAAACTTTGACTTTAAGCCGTAGTTCTTAAACATGTATATTTGGTATAAAAAGGATGATTGTATTTTCATTCATTCATTTTCCTTTGGCTTGGTCCCTTTTTTATGAGGGGTCGACCACAGTGGAATGAACCGCTAACTTATCCAGCATTTGTTTTACACAGCGAATGCCATGATCCAATTTTAATTTTGGAAAATATTCAAGGTCTAAAAAAAAAAAAAAAAAAAAATCACACCTTAAAAATTTAAAGTACCTCAATTTTGGATTTTTTTAGGAAGTGAATAAAAATTATTTTGCATTTGAAAAAAATAAATAATATTTTAAGTCATCTTGAGGCCCTCCTGGACATTAAATAAGAAGTTTGTTAGGTTTGCAAGCATTTTATAATAATCTATTAATAAAATAATAATCTCTTTTAAAGTGAAAGAGGACAAATAGTTGTCTCACCTTTTACTCCAGTTTATATTTATATTTTATAGCTTTTATTTACTCCAGTTTATAAGATTAGATTCAACTTTCTTGTCATTACACATGTACAAGTACAAGGCAAAAAAATGCAGTTTAGGTCTAACCAGGGGTGCAATAGCAGCACGTCCAGGATACAGGTATAAGTTGGCCCACACGAAATCTGCAGATTTTTAGCTAATCAGCGAGTCTATTTATTTACTTGTGTAAATGTGTGTAAATTTATATTTATTCCGTTGTAAATTAATTTCAGTAATATTATTGACTAATTTGAAAATGTTAATTTATTACAGTTTGTAAAGTAATATTTTCAGTTTTTTAGTAGATATATTATATGAGAGACTTGCTTTGTTTCCCAAATAATTGGCTCTAGATGGATTTGCATTGTAAACATTAACATCTTAAGGCCCAAGCTGTTTTTTTTACATGCATTTTTTATTTCTCTTTGCTATTTGGGCTTATCGGAACCTAATTAGATTAAAACCTTTGGATATGATGTACTTTTAGAGAAATAAAAGTACATATATGTGGACTCGTGGTCCAAATTTACATAATACACTTTTTCCTGACTGTTTTTTAATGCATATATAACATATACATTTTTTTAAACATACTTTTACTATCAGAGAGTAAAAATAAAAAATTTTGCCCATTTTGGACAGTTAGAAATAGTGTTTGGGACATTTCACATGCTGCAAAACAGTTACAGGATGACACTGTATGTCTGTAACAAAATATAAAACATTCAAAGTATTTTAAATAGCCACTTAAGAGCTAAAAGCTATTATTATTTTAATTTCATATATTACGTTTTTAGTTACGATACTCCCAAAATCATTCCGCATTGATCTGCAGATTTCTTACAAAATACTCTGCAGAAATAGCAAAAAATGTCCACAGATTCTGTCTGGCCCTAGGTGTAAGTTAACTATTATCTATAGATATATATTATTTAACTATCATCTATTATTATTTTGAATCAGATATTTACAAATAAATAAACATACTGTAAAGGTTGCTATTAATAATCAGGGATATGCAAATAGAAATGAACATAATATACAGGTTATTATTAAACCACCATATACATTCCTCATTAAAAACTGTTTTTTTTAGCCTAGTGACAAATATCTAACACTCTTTGAGATATTAAATGTTTCATACAGTCAACCTGCAATATATTCTACCACTTAGCTGAAGATGTAGTGGTATTTTATAATTAAGCACATAATGGAATGTAGTTAGTTACCCTGTGTGTGTTTTTGTCTTCAGAAAGCCACAGCGGACATGCATGAGTTTCTGTCTAAACTGAAACAGCGTGTGAAAGTTGGAGTGGTTGGAGGATCAGATCTGGACAAAATCAAAGAGCAACTTGGAGATGATGGTGTGTATAATGAATACCAAATAGCACAAACCACTCAGTGTATTTACAGTCTCTGTCTTGATGTCCTTTCCAGTGATTGACAGAGTGGATTATGTGTTTGCTGAGAACGGTTTGGTTGCATACAGGTTTGGGCAGCTCCACTCTGTGCAGGTAATTGTAAATCCTGTTTACTGTTTGATACGTTCAACAACTGTTTCTTATAAATGATGATTGATTTCAGAATATTCAGGCCTACCTGGGAGAGGACATTTTACAGGAGTTCATCAATTTCTGCCTCAATTACCTTTCAAAGATTAAACTGCCCAAAAAAAGGTAAGTTTGACAGTTTGTCATTTGCATATTTTTATCGCATCATATACATCACTATATACTCACCGGCTACTTTAATAACTACACCTTACACCTTACTAGCATAGATTCAACAAGGTACTGGAAATATTCCTCAGAGATTTTGAACCAAATTGACATGATAGCATCACATAGTTGCTGCAGATTTGTCAGCTGCTCATGCATGATGTGAATTTTCCACCACATCCCAAAGGTGCTCTATTGGATTGAGATCAAGTAACTGTGGAGGCCATTTGAGTGCAGTGAACTCATTGTTGTGTTCAAGAAACCAAATACTGACCCTGCCATCCGAATGTCGCAGCAGAAATCGAGACTCATCAGACCGGGCAACATTTTTCCAATCCTCTATTGTCCAATTTTGGTGAGCCTGTGTGAATTGTAGCCTCAGTTGTAGCCATTCTCTTCTGGCATCAACAAGGCAATTGCGCCCACAGAACTGCCACTCACTGGATATTTTCTCTTTTTCAGACCATTCTCTGTACACCCTAGAGATGGTTGTGCATGAAAATCCCAGTAGATCAGCAGTTTCTGAAATACTCAGACCAGCCCGTCTGACACCAACAACCATGCCATGTTCAAAGTGACTTAAATCACCTTTCTTCCCCATTCTGATGCTCAGTTTGACCTGCAGCAGTTCGTCTTGACAAGTGGTGCTCAACCCTGTTCCTGGAGATTGACCTTCCTGCAAAGTTCAGCTCCAACCCTGATCAAACACACCTGAACCAATTAATTAGGACCTGAACAGCACTTGATAATTACAGGCAGGTGTGGTTGATATGGGTTGCAACTGAAATCTGCAGGAACGTCGATCTCAAGCAACAGGGTTGGTCACCCCTGGTCTTGACCATGTCTACATACTTAAATGCATTGAGTTACTGCCATGTGATTGGCTGATTAGAAATTTGTGTTAGCAAGCAGTTGGACAGGTGTACCTAATAAAGTGTATTTGTGTGAGTGTATTTGATAAGGTTGAGATAAATACACACACACACTTAAGCTGCGGTCACACTAGAGTTTGAGCTTGAAATTCTGTTGTACGGCGTTGCGAAAAGGGGCGGGATTAAAAAAGATGATTAGACATTAAAAAAGCCAACGATTGCTCCATGTTTTAAATTTCTGTCCAGAGAGGTCATGTTTTAATCCTCGATTGGTCTCACACAGTCAAGTGATGCGATTTCGCAGGTCAGAGTTCACCAAGCTTGAACCTTCAAATGCAGCGATCTGCGAAACTTGACGCATGACCCTACGTTTCCATTTTGATGCATTCGCGTGCGTATGAATGGAAGTCTATGGGTAGAAAAGCCCAGTGTGACCGCAGCTTTTATATGTTCTAAAGCAGGGGTGGGCAAACTCGGTCCTGGAGGGCCGGTGTCCTGCACAGTTTAGCTCCAACTCTAATCAAACACACCTGCTTAAAGATTTCTAGTGATCTTGAAGACACTGATTAGCATGTTCAGGTGTGTTTGATTAGTGTTGGAGCTAAACTGTGCAGGACACTGGCCCTCCAGGACCGAGTTTGCCCACCCCTGTTCTAAAGGATGCTTTACAAAAATATATTTGTGCATAAGCATTGGACTAGTACCAAAGCCAAAACTGGAACTAATCTAACAAAAAAACATCAGTGCAAAAATTTGCACACCCAAGTTAATATGTTGAGGAAAAATATTAAATAATTTTAATAAACAAGATAAATCAAAAGAAACAAAACATATGAAAATTCTATTTTATTTTTTTTGCAATATTTAGTTTAAATTTAAATGTATTATCTTTCTATTCCTAAAAGTGCTTGGTGACTAAACTCTTGTTTTAATGGATGTAACTGCTTCATGAAACTGTTTTGTTTAAATGGACAACAAATTATTGCCTATTTTAACTAAAAAATTGATAAAAATATTTGTTTTAAAAAGGGGATGTACTCATTTATGCTGAGTACTGTATAATACTTTTATTCAAGATATCAAATGCATTAAACTTATTTTTAGGTGTAAATTTAAATATACATCTATGAGGCGGCACGGTGGCCCCAGCTGGGCCAGTTGGCATTTCTATGTTGAGTTTAGATGTTCTCCCCATGTTCGCATGGGTTTTCTCCGGGTGCAACTAAACTGGTTGTAGTGTACTAGTGTGTGAGTGTATGGGTGTTTCCCAGTAATGGTTTGTGGCTGGAAGGTTATCTGCTACATAAAACATATACCGGAATAGTTGGCGGTTTATTCCGTTGTGGCAATGCTGGTAAATAAGGGACTAAGCTGAAGGAAAATGAATGAATGAATGTATATCTATATTCAATAGTTTTAGGATAACTTTGATAAAAGGTTTTGATCCAATTCAAAATGTCACTTTAATTTGCTATAAATGAATTTTTATACATATACATTTTTAATAAATAAATTAACCACAATATTCATGGTATTATTACGTTTCAGAGGCACATTTATTGAATTTCGTAATGGAATGCTGAACGTCTCTCCAATCGGTCGAAGCTGCAGCCAACAAGAACGAATTGAATTCTTTGAACTTGATAAGGTCGTTTGTTTTACATATTTATCAACACACAATTCCATTATCTTCTTAAAGGATGTCATTAAATGTATGTTTTTATGCAGAAGGAGAAAATTAGAGAAACATTTGTCTCCGTTTTAAAAGAAGAGTTTGCTGGGAAGGGACTAGCTTTCTCCATTGGTAAGAAACATGTGTTAATGAGTATTAATATATTAATCTTTTAATGTGTCGTCAAATTCTTTTGCTAAATACGTCTGATTTTCTAAAATTTTACATAATAATGCAATTCTTACACTGAATTACAAAGCGCGTTTTTTGTAAATCATGGTAGAAATATTTCAGTCCTTATTTTATATAAATTTATACTACATGAAAAAATTAAGGCAGTACTACTTTTTTCTTGAAATGATACTTGTCTTTGACCCATGTATGTTTTTTTTCCCTGCAGGTGGGCAGATTAGTTTTGATGTGTTTCCAGAAGGCTGGGATAAGCGCTACTGTTTGGGAATTGTGGAGAAAGACTCCTATCAGCACATCCATTTCTTTGGAGACAAAACAATGCCTGTGAGTCCAAGATGCAGTTTTGACTAATTCAAGTATTCATGCGCATACTTCATATACACACTGCACTAATCCAGACTTGCCTAAAATCGGCATGTAATCAAAATGGACATTTTTCTACGCACATTTTTATTCTTGAGGTAAAAAATTTAATTGACTAAAACATTTTTTAAATTATTATTCATTATTAATCAAATAGTCAAAATTTGCTTCCGTTCTGAAGTGACACCTCTCCTCTAATGACAAAGCTTGAGTGAAACATGTTTAGCCACGCCCCTCCAACTGCTATTTGCTACGAAAGATGAGAGGAGGAGCATAAAACCCCGCCCCTACTCAATATTCAATTTCAGATATAAATACGTCATCATATTGAAGCAAAAATCTGGATCAACTTCTAGTTCATGCAGTCTCTAAGCAGTTTTATCATATTATTCTTTGTTCCAATCAGGGAGGAAACGACTACGAAATCTTTGTAGACCCCAGAACAATCGGCCATGAGGTCAAATCTCCCGAAGAGACACAGAGGATCTGCAAGGAGCTCTTTTTCAGCTGAGAAAACCCCCGAACACAATATCTAGAATGAAGTATACAGTAAACTACAGTGTCTATGAGTCGTGAAACTATGAATGAAAGTCTCACTATTGACTTTATTGTCTTTGTTTATGCACATGTATGTACCTTCATGACAGGTGCTTACGATAAATCTGGATTAATGTGTACAGTAAGCGTTCATTTTTATAGGTAATGTGATCATTACTTACGGGTTTAAGGATCTTGGTGGATGCTAGGGTCATTATGTCTGAACTCCTGTGCCTTAAATCACACCAGTACTGGACATTATACGATCTTCTATTGATATTAAAGACATCATGGTCCAAATAAAAGGGGAGATCTTTTTTTAGTTAAGGCCCTGTTCACATTTATATTAAGATGCGCTTTGGTTTGTCACAGGGAGGTGTTCTCATTTATTCCTGGTGTTTAATTCTACCTCTATTGTCCAGGTTTAATGAATGAAAACTTTTATTACTTTTAAAAACACTGTTTCTGATATTCTGATGTAGTATTACAAAGAAAGCTTATGCTATTGACACGTGTTAGGATCACAACTGCGATTTCTGTTCTCGGAAGTGGAGTGAACATTGTGCTGTTTTATACTCTTTTTGTACATTTAAACCAGTCATATCTGGTAACCAAAGTGAAAACCTAATACGTGTTTACACTGCTAAATTAATCCAGTTTGAATTCATTTCTTTACATTTACACCTGCATTTTGAATTGCCCACTTGTGTTCATATTGACAAAAATGAATCTGGAGTAAAATAGGTGTAAACAAGACCTAAAATAGGATGATTTTCGAAAATATTTGTACTTTTTTTTTTTTTTTTACATTTTAAACCATTTTTTTCTGGCAACCAGGCTTCAGCAACCCAACTGGTAATCAGTAGACGCAAAGTGAAAACCTAATAAGTGTTTACACTACTAAATTAATCCAGTTTGAATTCATTTTTTTACATTTACACCTGCATTTAGCGTTGTCCACTTGTGTTCAGATTGACAAAAATTTATCTGGTGTAAACACAACCTAAAATAGGATGATTTTCTAGAACAATTTTTACATTTTTTTACATTTAAACCAATCATATCTGGCAACCCAACTGGTAACCAGTAGGTTCAAAGTAAAAACCAAATGTGTTTACACTACTAAATTAATCCAGTTTAATAAATAGGTAAAGTAAAATAGGTGTAAACAAGAACTAAAATAGGATGATTTTCTAAAAATGTACTTTTTTTTTTACATTTAAACCAATCATATCTGGCAACCAGGCTTCAGCAACCCAACTGGTTACCAGTAGGTGCAAAGTGAAAACCTAGTAAGTGTTTACACTACTAAATTATCCCAGTTTGAATCCATTTTTTTTACATTTACACCTGTGTAAGTGTTGTCCACTTGTGTTCAGATTGACAAAAAATAATCTGGAGTAAAAAAGCTGTAAACACGACCTAAAATAGGATGATTTTCTAAAAAAACTTGTACTTTATTTATTTTTTTACATTTAATCCAATTATATCTGGCAACCAGGCTTCAGCAACCCAACTGGTAAACAGAAGGTGCAAAGTGAAAACATAATAAGTGTTTATACTACTAAATGAATCTAGTTTGAATCCATTTTTACATTAACAACTGCATTTAGTATTGTCTACTTGTGTTCGGATTGACACAAATTAATCTGATGTAAAAAACGCTGTAAACAAGACCTAAAATAGTTTCTTCGTATCAGGAGCAAATGTGATTGTGGGTTATACAAATTTTACAGATAAATCTAACGGTAAAGGTGCAACTCAGGTTTAATTTTCAATAGAGGGAATAAAGAAAGTAGGTCAGGTAAAAGGGTTTATATAAGGATTAAAAGATCTATTCTACTGGGATTTATACATTTTTGCTCTCATTAAATTGACTTTGGTAGTAAGTTAATGGTTGGCAGTGTAAATCCACCTGCTGAAGTGGAATAAGTGAACGCTAAAACTGTATAATAAAGCTATATTCTGATTGGGATGATGCACATGTTTTAAAGTATTTTAAAATGCTAAGAAAAGCTACGGAGCAAATTTTGAAAGGTTTTGCTTTTTTATTAACAAGACATTTGAAAAAAGAACATTTCTCAATGTTTTTAATAACCTACTCGCATGCAATCATTAGTTTAAGCAACAAAAGTATTCAGTAAACAGTGTTTTTCAACAATATAACTATATCCTCTGTAGAAAAAAAGAGAATGTTTTCACTTTGAGGAGTTTTAAGTATAAAAAGTGTTTCAATTGTTTCTTAAACTGTATTATTATATTAAATCACCACAAATGTCAACTGTTTCACCAAAAATATATTTCATGGTTTGTACAATATTACTGTTTAAAAGGTATGACCGCATTTTAGCTGGAAAAACACTTAAGCTTCTCATTTTATTTCATCTGTACAAGCACTTTTAACATCCATATCAAATATTTTACAATATACATGAGAGTTCAAAAGTTTGGGATTTTTGTAAAGTTTTTAACAGAAGTTCATTCTGCTTTTCAAGGTTGCATTTATTTGATCCAAAATACAGTTAAAAATGTAAAAATAATTATTAATTTTTTTAATAGAATGTAGTTTATTCGTGAGTCAAAGCTGCATTTTTAGCATCATTGCTTCAATATCTCACGAGCCTTCAGAAATCATTCTAACGTAATGATTTATCATTCTACTATGAGCGCTTCTTATTAGTAATCATTAATTTATTTTTTAATAATCAGTAATAATAATAATAAAAATAATAATAGTTCCTTTCATTAAAGCGCTTTTCTGGACACTCAATGTGCTTTACACATTTTTGGGGGAATGTCCTCATCCACCACCAGTGTGCAGCATCCACCTGGATGACACGATGGCAGCCATATTGCGCCAGACCGCACACCAGCTGACCTCGGTTTAAAGTCTCATTCAAAAAAAAAAAAAAAAAAAAAACCGCTCACTGAGCAGTATAGAGCAGTCCCCATCAATGTACTAGAGCAGGCATGGGCAAACTCGATCCTCGAGGGCTGGTGTCCCTGCAGAGTTTTGCTCCAACACTAATCAAACACACCTGAACACCCTAATTTAAGATCGAGGATCGAGTTTGCCCATCCCTGTACTAGAGTGTTAGGACCTACACAGAGCAGAGGTTGAGCGCCCCCTGCTGGCCTCACTAACACCACTTCCAGCAAAATGATGAAGTCAATTATGACATGGGGATGGTTAGAATGCCATAATGGACAGAGGCCAGTGGGCAAAGTTAGCCAAGATGCCAGGGTTAAACCCCAACTCTTTTTCGAAGGACCTCCTGGGATTTTTAATGACCACAGAGAGTCAAGACCTCAGTTTAACATCTCATCCAAAAGACAACACTCACTGAGCAGTATATAGCCCCCAGCAATGTACTGGGGCGTTAGGACCCACACAGACCGCAGGTTAAGTGCCCCCTGCTGGCCTCACTAACACCTTTTCCGGCAGCAACCTAGGTTTCCCATGTGGTCTGGCACAATGACTGGGCACAGCTCTGCTTTTCTTCAGTGAGTGACCATGTGAGAGTGGCAGAGAGATAGCTGCCGGCTTATGTTGAAAACTAATAAATGTAACTTTTTTTTCAGAATTCTTTGATGAAAAGAAAGTTAAAAATAATTCAAATAAATTGATTTGACATTGTGAGCGCTGATATATTACAATTTCCACAAAAATAGGAAACAACCCAACATCTGATAATGGCAATAATAACAATAATAATAATAATAATTGTTTTGTGAGCATCAAATCATAAATAACAAAAACAGGAAACAGCCCAACTGGGCAGCTGAATGAGATCCAAAAGTTTAGGTTCATATAATTATTAATCAGCTGTTTCTAAATGGGCTGTCTATAAAAGTGAGGGGGACGTATCCCCCCCGGTTGCTACACCCCTGAGCCCAACAGCGTACAATACTGATAATGGCAATAAAAATAATAATTTTTTCTTGAGCATCAAATCATAAATTTGGATGATTTCTGAAGGCTCAATTGACACTGAAGACTTAAGCAGCAATGCTCAAAATTCAGCTTTAAACCATAGGAATAATTGACATTTAAACCTCACTTCTACAAGAAAAGATTTATTTTAAATTAAATAATATTTCACATTTTTAAAGTATATTAAATCAAACAAGCCTTGACAAGCAGATTATCCTTCTTTCAAAAAAAACAACTGTACATCCCCGCTTATATTATAAACCAAACCAAACATGTGACAACAACATCATTTCAAACCTCCTGAAGAAAAGTCCAGCAGTCGGGAGTGGGACGTCCCGCTCAGCGAATGGGCCGGTAGGGGAAGGCGATGGAGGCGGGGTGGAAGGCGTGTGGAGAGAGGGCCGGGTGTGTGGCGTGGGCAGTCAGCGGGCGATGAGGGGCGAGAGCAGGGTGCGTGGGGTGGGCTGTCAGGACAGGGTGAGGGCTGTGAGGGGAGGACAGGGTGGATTGGTGTGGGCTGTGGGGGGACAGAGGAGACGGGCGACCCGGGTGGATATGAGGATACATGTTTGCCTGGAACGGGGAGCTGTGAGGAGGAGGCTGAACCACTGGCCCGGACATTACAAGCTGTAAGAGACTGCAAAACAAAAACACAGAGTTACTACATGCATGCGGTCCATAAATGAAGTAAACTGTGGTTATTGACTGATGGAATGTGTTTATGAAAGGTGGATGGAGATATACAGAGAGAACGGTCGCTAATGAAGTAGAATAGATTAAGGCTGCACAATACAGTATATCGTTTGAGCATCGATAACGCAATGTGTGCATCCGCAATAGTCACATTGCAGGATCTGCAATGTCAAGTATGGATTATTGTCAACCAGGAGCTTATAGACTAATGGCAAAGTTTAACCAGTGTGAATTTAAAGTTTATTAAGTGCATTTGTTTCTGTTTTTTTTTCTGTTAAACATATAATGTGAGTTTAAAGCAGTGATTCTCAACAACGTTTCAGGAGGACCACCAGCTCTGCACATTTTCCATGGCTGTTTTTCAATTCCAGGAACACAGAGAACGGACTTGCGTTCTTGTGGAGAGTAGGCATGGGCCGGTATCAGATTCTGACGGTATGATAACCTTGGATAAAAAATATCACTGTTTCACGGTATTATGATTACTGCTCTAAAATAAGTACTTTTTAAATGTCTGGGTAAAAAACAACACATTTTATCCCCTTTGAACACAATATATTTTATTTTTTGATAGATGTCAGGCTAAATAATTCAAATGAATCATTTACTTCTGCTGTCTTCATTAGTTAAAAAAAAAAACCACAGGTTTCTTTACATTTTAAAACGGCATCTTTGGATATCTTTTCTGCTGGAGATACTGTTGTCCTAAAAAAAAGTAATTAAAAAAAAATCTTACACATACCTTGAGAACACCATTACAGAAAATTTCAAAACCTTGACTTTTCCAAACCACGGTATACCTTGAAAACGGTTATCGTCTCATGCCTAGTGGAGAGCGGTCTTGTTGGAAGAACGAACTCGAGAGACCGCGAGAACAGAGAACGCGTCCTGTGAGAAATGTGATGCTGCATTCTTCCTGATGGTTAATTTTTTAATGGAAAATTAATTAACAAATTAATCCCCTTTTCACAACATAACTATGCATAAAGACTTTACAAATATACATTGCACAACATAAATAAAACAGATTTTAATACGAATTTCAGCAAATAAACACCCTTAATGTGTTTATTCCTTTTTTCATGTTAATGTTTATATTCTCCGTCTCAATTGGGGAAACTCCTGAGGTTAATAAGTTACATCTCTGAACTTTAATAATAAACCTATATAAAATGCTTCGCTTCCCACCTCCAGTCGCAATGACTTCTGGGACTTCTAGAGTGAGTTCGGTGCTCAAGTTTAAGTGGTGCTCACTGCAGAGCCACTTGGGCAGAGCTGAGCTCCAGCAAGGGGGAGCTGGAGCTCCAGCTCCTCCTTCCTTGCACTACTTCTACGAGTGATGTCACTGAGGGTTGGGGTTATGGGTGGGGTGGGGTGGGTGTACTCATTAAAACAGCTTATAGGAGGAGGAGCGAGAGCTCAAGCTCCCCCTCGCTGGAGCTCAAGTGGCTCTGCATCCATGCATCCTCGATATCGAGAACACATCCAGGAAGTTTCACATGTCCTCCGTTCTTGAGTAATGGAACCGAACTTTGGTTGATGATGACGTTACACGTGGAAGCAAGACCGTTGAAGAATGCGTATTGAGCTTTAGCTCATTAGTAGAGGCTAAAAGACCTGTAATGGGTGTGACAGACAAAGGAGACATCCAAAACTTGCAGTGTTGGTGGTACTCCAGGAAGGTGGTTGAGAAACACTGGTTTAAAGTATTCAGGCACAGGAAAGAATAGCATGAGTATCTTTTACACATTAATCTTTAACAAAGATAACTTATTATTATTTTTTTGAGGACTGCCAAGTGTCATTTTACATGAGATTTTCCCTCCTCCATTAATAGTGAATTCTTCAAATAAGGGTTATTCAATCCATCTGGTGAAATATATTTTATATCGTAAAATATAATAAAAATAATAAAATAATAGTGCAATGTCATTTTTTTTTTTTCAAATATCGTGCAGCCCTGGTATAGATATCGTACAAAATAAAAATATTAAATATAAATGACTTATATACAACAACGAAGCATTAATCTAATCTAAAGTGACGAAAGACTGTCACAGAACAATTCCAATAAACTTTAAATAGCACAATTGTTTTTGATTGTAATAAACATGCTACTTCAGTATTACTCTTATAAAAAGTTAATGTTAAAGATTACATATTAATATACTATTACAATTATAGTATTGTTACATTAAAATAGATAGAAAATAACTATTAGAATAACATTTAACATTTATTAGAATAACTATTAAAATAACATAGAAAAACAGCTCATTTTACAATACAAAGAAATTATTAATTAGTGATAGTTCCATTTCATTTAATAATTAATTACTTATTTTATTCATATTTAAAATGTCATATTTTAATAATATTTCACAATATTTGTAACTATTTTCTCTTTTTAAATCAAAGATTTAATATTTTTTAAATATTTATTATAACATGTTACAAAAATGTTTCCACTTTATATATCTTTATATATCTTTAATTAAATACATTTCACTTTTTTATTAATTTAATGAAATACCTTTTCACTTTCATACACACGTTTCTAAAGAGGTACTTTCTCTTGAATTGTAATAACATTTCAAAATATTTGTATTTGTAAATGAATGATGGAACCTTGACAAGCATCAATCATTTGATCACAACTAATATATACTTAAACACTTAAACACTTAACACTTAAAACACTTCATTTACTCATACAGTTGAAGTCAGAATTATTAGTGCCCCCGAATTATTAGCCCCCCAGTTAGTTTTTTTCCCTTAATTTCTGTTTAACGGAGAGATTTTTTTTTTCAACACATTTCTAAACATGATAGTTTTAATAACTCATTTCTAATAACTGATTTATTTTATCCTAGCCATGATGACAGTAAATAATATTTTACTAGATATTTTTCAAGACACTTCTATACAGCTTAAAGCTACATTTAAAGGCTTAACTAGGTTAATTAGCTTAACTAGGCAGGTTAGGGTAATTAGGCAAGTTATTGTATAACGATGGTTTGTTCTGTACACTATCACAAAATATATAGCTTAAAGTGGCTAATAATTAATAAAAAATAAAAACTGCTTCTTTTTTAGCCGAAATAAAACAAATAAGACTTTCTCCAGAAGAAAAAATATTATCAGACATACTGTGAAAATTTCCTTGCTCTGTTAAACATCATTTGGGTAATATTTAAAACAGAAAAAAAAATTAAAAGGGGGGCAAATAATTCGGACTTCAATTGTAAGTTAATAATATGCACAAAAACACACACATTTATTTAATATTTAAATTCAGACAGGCTTATTGTTCCAGCAGGCATATGATTTCAATATTCAAATCATCAGTGACTTACTTGTTGTGAGGCAGTCTGGAGCACAAAGCCCGTAGATCCTCTGAGAAATAAACAATATGACAGGAAATGACATCACTGAAAGGCTGCTTTTATCATATGAAACCTAAATGGGTGGTCATGAACTAAACTGTACCTCTGGCGCAGAGAAGGGCTCCGGTTGCCATGGCGACCTGAAGAGCCTGCGCCAGCCTGTCCAGAGCCAGCTGAATGTGACTGGCGTCGAGGAGCGGCGCGAGCTTCTCACACAGACGGCCGACCTCCTCGATCAGAGCGGCTACAGACTCCACAGGAAGCACAGTCAGACGACAAAACATATTCTTCTCTGTCAGGTGCACCTGCAGGTGTTCAAAACACACACACACACACACACACACACACACACACACACAAAAATACATCATACACTATCTCTTATGTCCTATGATGCTTTAAGAATTGTTGGAGTAATGTATGTTAAACTGTAAACAATCACTGAATATTAAGTAAACGTATTACACGTGAATGTCCTGTGAAGTGCTTTGAAATGGCCATTTTTTATTTGATGTTTCACAAACTCAACTGAAACATGGAGAGGGCGGGACATAGAATAGCTCCTCCCATTTAAAAAAAAACAGCTAATAGGGTTTTAATCACAGCTCTGTCAGTGAGAGTAGTTGAGTTCAAGCAAATCAAATGAAAAGCAAATGAGAAGCATCTTAAAGGGGGCGGGGCATTTTAGATACTAGTGAGCATTTGATTGGTCAAGATTTGATGAGAAACTGAAGTATGAGGTGATGTGAAAAAATCGTTGATCGATTGGGGCAGAACTGACAAACTGCAAGTTTTGTGTGTTTATATAGTCTAAACGCAAATTTTGTCACTGTTTTGGAGATTTTGTAACACAATTTGTCATACTAGCTTTGATATCCTTAAGAATAACTTACACCAACTCCTAAAACAGCCCAATGTTATCTTAATTTCACAGGACCTTTAATAAATTCTGTATTCTGACACCTTTTTCACACCACAAGCAGTGCGTGAGCAGCACGTATGGAGAGCAAAAGCAGTGTGCAAGTGTTTGTCTTTCACGCCGACTGCACCAGCAGTGCACAGCTCAACGGCAGATGCTGCACAGATCAATCTATCTCGATCTATTCTATCTGCCTATATCTATAAATACACTTTTTTAAAAACTTTTAATCTGCACCAAGGCCCGCGCCAACTTCCTCCTATGCTGTTTCCTTAACCTGCAAGTCTTTATTTTCCAAATTATATAGATCATACAGGTCTGCATGCTTCTCAAGCTCTATGAGGAGTGTCATTCATGTCTGGTGCACTCCGAAGACAATTGCCTGTGATATCATGTCATTTGGTTTTTGATTGTCGTAGGCTTATAGTTATAATAATATTCATACAATATAGTTATAATGATATTTATACATGATCAAACTAGTGTGCAACTTACTAAGCAAAACTATTACTAAAATTGTTTTACATTTGCTTTTGTAGTTCAGGCCTAAATAAATATTTGTTGCAGGTTTCAATCGTTTAAGTTCATTTGATTGACTATATATAAGTCAGTGGATATTATTGATGCATTTCTTGGGTAAAATTGCTACTTTTTATTGTCATTCAATGTGTTTTGGTCATTATAAATGCACTGTCACTTTAATTGAGCGTGAGCACTGTGGCAAAAATAGACCCAGCGCCGAAACTCACGCCTCTCGCTGCTTCTGTGTGCAGTATGAAAGCTCTAATCTGTTAAAGTGGACGCGAAAAACATGCGATTATACAGTTGGTGTTAATTAAAATTAATAAATTAGCAATTAGGATAATAAAAAAATGAAAAAAAAAACCTTGAAAGCTCTAAAAGAGATCAAGCCTCAGCCAGGTAAGAAGACTTACCATAAAAGTAACGCAACTTGTTAATTTTTGGGGAGTAAATCAATATTGTAATGCATTACTTTCAAAAGTTATTTTCCCCAACACTGCTTAGGACAATATTGAAAAATGTTTTTGATCCACTTCAAATGCTGGCAACCCCAAAATGGTGCTTGTTGAAGCGAAATACACCACCTGAAGCATGAGAAATACTTGAAGAACACTCAGGTGTAGTTTGGAGTAAAGCTCTTCATACGCCGTCCCCTTTTCACCATCTCCATGGCCATTGGTCAAAGCTGACTTCCGGCCTCTGTGATAGGCTAGCGGAGCTTTGACACACCAGCGCAGAAGACCCAGAAGAGGAGTGATCTCAAGACAACCCAACGGCAGGCTGGAGTTGAGAGGGGTGTTGATGAAGGTGAGCAGAAGTAGTCTGGGATCCTCTGTGATCCAACCAACCAGCATCTCCAAGAGCGCAGGGGGTGGAGTCAACTCATCTACAAGCCACAATACCACATATACAGGTGAAGTCAGAATTATTTACCCTCCTGTGAATTTCTTTTTTTTAATATTTCCCAAATAATGTTTTACAAAGCAAGGAATTTTTCACAGTATTTCCTGTAATATTTTTTCTTCTGGTGAAAGTCTTATTTGTTTTATTTCGGCCAGAATAAAAGCAGTTTTTAATTTTCTAAAAATACATTTTAAGGTCAATATTATTAGCCCCATGAGCAGTATTTTTTTTGATGGTTACAGAACAAACCATCATTATACAATAATTTGCCAAATTACCCTAACCTGCCTAATTAACCTAGTTAAACCTTGAAATTGCACTTTTTAAGCTGAATACTAGTATCTTGAAAAATATCTAGTCAAATATTATGTACTGTCATCATGGCAAAGGTAAAAGAAATCATTTAGAAATGAGTTATTAAAACTATGATGTTTAGAAATGTGTTGAAAAAACCTTTCCGTTAAACATAAATTAGCAATAAAATATACAGGGGGCCTAATAATTCCATCTTTAACTGTATATGATAATAATAAACACAAAAAAATACTTTGTTACTACTTTACAATAATGTTCCAATAGTAGTGTTAGTTATGTAAGCTAACATGAAAAATAACGAAGAGCAAATATATTACAGTATTTACTAATCTTTGATAAAGTTAGTTCATGAAAATAAAGTTGTTTATAGTGAGTTCTTAATTAATAATGCTTCGCAAACATAACTTTGGACTTAATAAAGACTTCGTAAATGTTGAACTATGATTTAATAAATGCTGTCCAAGTATTGTTCCTTATTATTTAATGTTAGTAAACATATTAAAGGTATAGTATCATAGATTACTCCTATTAGTATTTCACTGCATAAAACATTAATGGTAGTCCATTAGTTAATGATAGTTAAAGGAATAGTTCACCCAAAAATGAAAATTTCCTATATATTTTATAACAATGTTGGGAAAAAAGCAACAGAATAAATACAATGGTGTAAATATAAACATTGCAAAAAATGTTATTGTTAGATTTGTTTTGTCTTGTTTCTAGTCCAAATGTCTAAAAAATTCTTAACTCAAGAAGCATTTTTTAGACAATCAAAATTATGGTCTTGTTTTAAGCAATAATATTCCAAAATGAAATGAGTTTTTCCTTAAAACAAGCAAAATAATCTGTCAATAGGGGAAATCAAAATAATTTTGTTTAGCATTTTGACATAAGATTCTTTAGCTCGTTTTAAGGAAAAATTCAAAACCCTTCATTTTGGTAGACTATTTCTTAAAACAAGACAATATTTTTTGTTCGTCTAAAAAATGCTAGACATTTGGACTAGAAACAAGAAAAAAAATAAATAAATAAAAAAAATTTTTAAAAATCTGACAGAAAAAGTAAGAAAGATGTTTACAGTTGAAATCAAAATTATCAAACTCCCTTTGATTTTTTGTTTCTTTTTTAAATATTTCCCAAATGGTGTTTAACAGAGCAAAGAAATCAGTATGTCTGATAATATTTTTTCTTCTGGAGAAAGTCTTACTTGTTTTATTTCGGCTTGAATAAAAGCAGTTTTTAATTTTTTAAACACCATTTTAAGGTCAAAATTATCAGCCACTTTAAGCTATATTTTTTCTACAGAATAAACCATCATTATACAATGACTTGCCTAATTACCGTAACCTGCCTAGTTAACCTAATTAACCTAGTTAAGCCTTTAAATGTCACTTTAAGCTGTATAGAAGTGTCTTGAAAAATATCTAGTCAAATATTATTTACTGTCATCATGGTAAAGATAAAATAAATCAGTTATTAGAAATGAGTTATTAAAACTATCATGTTTAGAAACGTGTTGAAAAAAAAATCTGCTCTCCTCTAATAATTCAGGGAGGCTAATAATTCTGACTTTAACTGTAATTTCACAGAATGACCTATAAATCTATTTGGAAAGAATTCATAATTTCACATTTATAGGGATTATTTAGTAGAAGAGAAAAAATTAACAGAAATTGGGGAAAAAACAAACAAACAGTTTATATTTACCGTTGTAATTTTTTTCTTGTCAATGGCTGCTTTTTTATGTTTTTATGTTTTATGTTCATTGTTATGAAATATAACTATTAACTAATGGAACTTTATTTTAGAGTGTGACCAATATGATAATTTTACTTTTTATTTCTAAGGAAATAATTAAAAACATCATTTAAATTAGCAATGTGACAGGAGTAGAAGTGCTTAAAGTGTGATATTGTGTTCATACAACAGTTCAATGCCAATGTGTGTAAATAAAGAATAAATTCACCTGCAGTGTGTCTTAAAAACCCATTTTTTGAGAAATTACTTAATTCTGCTACAGATCCATATTTCATGTTGATTGTTTAAACAGAAAACTTTGGTGCCATTTTAGAACTAGTAACAAAGAAAGGAATTAAAGTCGTCATTGCATTATATATAGTAATGTCTTGATGACTTGCTCATAAATAATCTAACATTCATAACCTAGAGAATAGTTTTTCATAAATTGTGACAAACAGCACACATGGTACCTGTGGAGAAGTCATAGAGCGCCGTGACTGCAGTGATGAGCTGGCAGCAAAAGCGAGGGCTGGCTGAACAGATGTTTTGTAGGGTAGAAATGGCACAGGGCACCAGTGTGCAGTAATCCTCCATCAACACCTGTGCCAAACGCACACACCACGCAGAGTGTGCGCGCTACACAAAAAAAAAACACATAGGAAATCCTTTAGAAAGATGGATTTCATAATGAGCAAATACATTTTCCTCCAAAATGTCAATAAAGTAACGTAATCTTCCATCTGCATCTAAAAATGTCATAAGCATAATGTCATAAAATCACACACCTGTAGCCAGATGGCTGCACACTCTAGTATAGGCACACGGCACACAGCTATCGACATAGAAACCAGCTTCCCGAGCATGGCCATGCGGCTCTCATCAGCCTTGTTGCCTTGCAGACTGAAGAGCGCTGAGAAAATGACCTGTCGGATGGCGTCTTTGCTCTGCTCCTGGAAGTAACTGCACATGATCTCCAGAAGCTGCAGCTCTTGAACGCAGCTCATCCTCTGAGTCAAACACAACACACAGTTCATTTCAATCATTTTTCACTCATATGCGGCATATTACTGTAATTAGCACTGAATTTACATGGTAATCCAACGAGACGACCAAGCTTTACGTTAAGTACTTACACACTATTCTTTCAAATTGTCTAGTGCAGACTTTCTCAAATAGTGATTTGTGATGTGATTTTAAAGAAGTGTTTTAAAGCAGTTGACACTTCAGTCAGACCCAGATTAGGCTTGGGCGGTAATACGATAATATGGTATACCGTGGGATCTAAAAATAGCAACAGTATCAGTCTCAATATCGTTAACCTGTCATAAAAAACAATGCACTTATATAGGAGACAAGTATTAAAAATTAAATATAATTTATTTAATGCCTAAAAATGTGTATGTATGGTTGTCATCACAAGACAGCGTGGAGGAGAGAGAGAGAGGTGGGGAAAGATGGCGAGTCACACACCAAGAGACCTGGTCTCAAAAAAGAACACAACCTCTGCAGTTTGGCAGTATTTCGGGTTTCGACCGAACGAGAAGGAAGACATGGTAAATACGAACTAGAGGTCTGCATTCCCGCTGCTGTACCGCGGGAGCCGCGGGACCAAACCAGATTTCTTGCGGTGCAGGAATAAATTTCCAAATAAAGCGCGGGAGCGGTCGGTAACTCTGGTGTAATTTGAACGTGAGCGGGCGGTCTAACAATATTGTTACCGAGCGAGCATGCTCGCATCCACGTGGATGCTGTTTATGTGTGTGTGTGCGTGTATGTAAATGAGAGAGAGCGTGATGCTGTGTGTGGCTTGTTTGGTGCTGTGTGTGTGTGTGTGTGTGTATGTGAATAAGTGAGAGAGTGTGATGCTGTACGCCACTGGCTTGGTGCTGTCTATATGTGTGGTTTTGGTTTTTCCCGCCCCCTCCCCCAAAAATGTTGTCTCGCTCAGATCTCTAATACGAACAAGACAATTTGCAAATTGTGCAATGGTGCAATTTGCAAAGGTGACCGCGAACCTAAGGTCGCATATACGGTATTCAGTTTCTGAATAGTTTCTGACAAGCCAACTGTTTGGTGACGCTGTCTGAGCTTACATCATAATTTTTTTATTATGCACGGTAATACACTGAAAAAAGTGTTGCATGCAAAAGTGTTGCAAACAATTTATTTGTGTTGAATTTAAACAAACAAATTAAATTGAGCAATGTTCAACTTAATTTGTTTGTTTAAATTCAGCCTAATTAAATTGTTTACAACCACTCAACGTAAAAAAATTGAGTAAATCCAAGGAGTCATCTTTGAATAATTTTTTTCAGTGTACCGTATACAGAGGTAATATAGGGAGGAGGTTTGACGGTATCAAAATTTGGATACCGCCCAAACCTAATGGAGATTTATATATTGTGATCATGATTTTCGAAAGCATTACATCACTTTGAAAACGTTTATTATTTACTATTACCTCCCCATACAGTTAGAGTGGTTGGAAGCCACTTTGCGTGACGTCAAATTTAACAAGTGGATAGCGCATGTCTTTGGACAGTGGGGGAGACCGGAGGCCAACACAGGGAGAACATGCAAACTCCACACAGAAACGCCAACTGAACCAGCCGGGTCTCAAACCAGCGACTTTCTTGCTGTGAGGTGACAGTGCTTACCACTGACCCACCATGTCGCCAGAAAGAAACTCATATTGTTTTTTTTATTTTATCATGATTTAACCAGGAACTCTCGGATTTAAAATCTCATTTACAAGAGAGACGTGGTCAAGGTAACAGCTATACTGTAAATCAATTTCAAAATACAAGAACACCATTACAACAACACTATCAATCCTCTCAACAAAAACAATCACATGCTTCCAATACCACTCTCTTTATAATGGCTTTAAATTCACCGAAAGACACAATTTTATCTAGTGTTAAATCTTTTTGTAAAATTATTCCATGCCGAGAGTGCACAATAAAAAACTGTTTCTCCCAGTTCTGTACAAACTCGAGGTATATTGAAGACCAAATGAAAGATTTATAAAGGTTTGGAAACACTTAAGGGCCAGTAAAAAATTCATGAAATAAGTTGGGTGGTAAAATATTAGGGGTATTAAAATTAATTGTTTCTTCGGTGCAGCGCGATGCAGACAATTCGGTATATGTTCAGTAATAATCATAACCGGTTATTGTGTAATGACATTATCTCATATGTGCTATGTCGCCGTAGCTTACTATGGCGAGGGAGGCGAGTATTTACAATGCTCCAACTACTTAACGCAGAAACTGTGCACATTCACTGCGTGTGTGTTTACTGGATCGGTCTTTCACTGACACTTACACCAGAAGCCCCTATTTCACAGCGATTGAGAGAATGAAAGTAAACTTAATTTAAACAGTGCTCAAGTACACACACTGGGATGCATCTTCCCTCCTCACCTTTGGCTGAATGTTTCTGTCTTTAGGGACATGAAAGATGAACTCCTCCACCAGCTCCACTGTGCTCTTCTCTAGTCCAGGCAGGGGTCCACCGGAGCTCTGGAGAGCACTGCCCAGTGAGATGTCCAGATGATACAAAACCTCTTTAGCAGCGCTCAGCGGATCGCGCCGCAGCAATGCATGCCGAATATCACTCATCTCTGCTGCGGAGGAGGAACTACAGCATCAGCACATATACAAACATCAGACCAACTGGAAAAAGAAGAAATTAAAGAGACATCAATCAGTTAGAAACAAATAAAGAAATTAATTGTATCTTTGCTTGTAATTCTTTGGACATGAAGCAAAGTGATGAAATGATTTTTAGATATGCATCACTGAATCATGGTAATACCATGTTTTTGGATATGCATTTATGGTAATACACAACAGTCAATTTTAACAAATGAAATAAGTGTAGTTAACTCAAAATGTACTGAAAGTTAATTCTACTCATTTGAAAAGAGTTTTGACCTCAGTGCTGAAGGTAATGAGTTAATTAAATAGCTCATTACTTCAACTAAAATGGAGTAAGTTCACAGTACTCGTATAGATTAATTTCTTAACTCAAATGGTTTGTTGCAATATGTCTCCTCAAACGGTTTGAGTTGCCTAAACTTATCGGGTTTTACAGTACTCAGTTGGTCTGAGTTCTCTTCATTTATTGGGTTTTTACTGTGCTCAAATTGCTTCCTTTACTCAAATGGATTAAGTTCACAGTACTCATTAGGATTAATTTTTGAACTTAAATGGTTTATTGCAATTGGTTTCCTCAAATGGTTTGAGTTACCATAACTTTTTGGGTTTTACAGTGTATGTTATCTGGACATGCATCAAGCTAATCTAAGACAATTATGAAAGAATCAATCAGTAAAAAATAAAGATACAAAATATTGTATATTACTGCATTTGCTATTCTTGTTTATATATATAATAATTGTTGTTTTCTAATGCATCATGGTAATACTATGATTTTTTAAAACTATACGTTTTAAATCTGCTTTATATTAATGCTATATTTTTGTACATGAATCAAGTCAAAATGTGAAAATAAGAAATATGAAAATTACATACAAGTGAGTATAATAAGTAATCAGAACATATCATACCAAAATAACCAAATACGTCATAGTTTTGGACCTGAAGCAATTTATTAAAATCTTTTCATTTCTTAAAGGTTGAAGACATGATATTTTTCTGTTCGATCACATTACAATTACATTGACGCAAGCAAATTAAATGCCTAATATATGTCTATTTCAAATAAACAATGTGACAATATGATTAAACTGATGTTTCACCATCATTCAGCACAATACAAGTATTTATGTAAAAATGAAAACATACTTATGACTTGTACTTTCTTAAAAATATATTATAACAACTGGTTATACAACATTTTAAATGATTAAAAATGATAACAAATAGGTAAAAACCTAGCGTTTTGAAGTGTTGCGCATCAAATTTTGATTATTTTTCTGTATTAACGTTAGTTTAACAGGATTTTAAGAATTGTGAATTTGTACGGATCAAGGCTAAACTGAATATATATATGTGTGTGTGTGTATATATATATATATATATATATATATATATATATATATATATATATATATATATATATATATACACATATACACACACAAATTCACAATTCTTAAATTCACAATTCTTAAACCAAAAAAAAAGTGTATATATATATATATATATATATATATATATATATATATATATATATATATATATATATATAAAACGTTATATGTAACGTTAACGTTATTCTTTATCATACATTTAAACGGGACACATCCTAGTGTTATGATTTCGGACATTTACCAAGGAAATACTAACAAAAGCAAAAATGTACCACAGTATGTAAAGCATCTGTAGAAAAACTTGGTAATTTGATTGTATTAAATTCACTATTATTGAATCACACATAACACGGGCAACAGATAAGCCACAACAAGCGTTCTTTCTCTTCTCTATGGTGACACACATTGCTCAAAAGCGATGGCGTTTCCACAACACCAGCGCCTCAAATGTTTGCTTCATTCACATTACATGCATATTCATAACTAGAATCTACTTACCTACGTTAACCATTAAGACTCGTTACATTAGTTTACTTTAATCTGCAAAAGCATATCGCTCATAACTGACAATGTGAAAGTTGTCCTCGGAAAATAACTACGGAATCCCATAAAGAACATTTGTAGACTCGTTTAAGGGAAGAGACGAACGGCTGATCAGCGCCTCCTGTGTTCTGGAGGTAACAACAATACAACAACAACAACTAAAATTCTGTCTGAAGCCACGATTTGCTTGAAAATCAATTTCAGTATGAAATAAACCATTAACTATACTGTTCTTACTAATTCTAAATTTATGTTAGCTAGTACACATAAAATAAAATGTGTTGGTTTATTATGCTTAATTTAGTTTTTTTCATTTGCAGTTTATACCACGTCTGTGTTTATTTTAATATATTGTATTTGTTTTAATATAGGCCTACTGAGTTAAAACTGAAAAAGAGAAGCAGCTAGCCTAATTAAAATTATACATTTTGTTTGTTTGTTTTTTGCTGTTGCTGTTAGTGTTTTATTTTTAAAATCTTATATTTATTTTTGTTCATTATAACTAACGCATCCAGATGTGGACAATTCTATTATTATTTGTTTAAAAATAGTCTATTCAAGGAAATATTTAATATGATAAATACATTCATTCATTCATTTTATTTTCGGCTTAGTCCCTTTATTAATCAGGGTTCACCACAGCGGAATGAACCACCAACTTTTCCAGCATATGTTTTACGCAGCGGATGCCCTTTCAGCTGCAACCCATTTGACTTATTATAGTGATTAATTATTTTAGTAAAATAATTATAAGTAAATATTTTAAGTAAAAAATGTTTTGGTTTTAGCTTAGTAACTAGCACCCATATTCAGAAGAGGACTATTTATTGAATAATAAAGTACTTGTATTTTACTTGCATATGCTTTTTCTCTTATACATTTACCAAAAGCGAAACAAAATATTTTATTGCAATTTCAATTTTTATTTATTTACTTATTTATTTTTCCATTTTATTTATTATTGATTAATCATTTTAATAAGTAAAAAGATGTTTTGGTTTTAGTTAAACTATTTGGACTTGCAGTTTTTCTTATACATTCACCATAAAAGGTTAATAAAAATATTTATTATTAATTTTTATTTGTTTATTTATTTATTCATTCATTCATTCATTTACTTACTTAAGCCTATTATTTTATTTGAATTTAAGTTTAATTCATTCCCAGTAAAAAAAATTATATATATATATATATATATATATATATATATATATATATATATATATATATATATATATATATATATATATATATATATATATATATATAGTATATAGTATAGTATATATAGTTTATAGTTATGATTTTATTTAAATGTAATACCATTGCAGTCGAACTGCAGTACACGTTTGATTTTTTTAAAGTATCACTTCAAATCAGTTTCCACCGGGAGGCGCTGTTTAACACCTGGATCTAAGTTATCTGAATAATGTTATGGCGCCACCCCATCATCATCTCCTCAGCTTCACTTCTGACGGGACAGCAGACTCTGAGCAGCAGCACAAACAAACCCGTCCAGCTCTCTTCAACTTTACATCCAGCAGAAAACATGACCATCAACACACTCAGCCAGGATGGAGTACAGAGACAGCAAATGCCCTGTTTGACAAAGGTAAACCCCACAAAATCTGATTTGTTTAACTATTCCACATCATATGTCCGCTTTAGGACGGGCATTTTCGCAAACTAGCTATATTCATAATTCTCTTGTAGCTTGTAGTCAGTCAACTTTTACTAAAATAGCTGACAATACTACTTAATAATAAATATAATAATATAACTGAAAGAAAAACACACCAGAAACTAAGATTTGTTTGCAGACAATGTTATGATGAATATATTTGTATGGTTGTGCCAGTATTTCTTTGGCTGATTATATAATTCATTTTATAACAGAATATTCATCCAATTAATTCATGCTTGTCCTCTTAAGTTATTTGAGCTTCAAATCAACAGAGTTATTTTACTGTGAAAATGAGAAAAATTAATAAAAGACGTCAATTAGTCAGTATTAATATAAGAAGCATGAGCTTTTTAGACTGGAAACAGTAATACTATAGTTTTTGAAAATTCATCATGGTAGTACTATGTTTTATGGACATGTATTAAGATGATGCCATGTTTAGTCATTGCTATTATAGTTCACATTTTGCTTTAATTTATTTTATTGTTTTATGAATTGCCTTTTAAGATGTTTGAGCTTAAATCACATGATAATAAACTGTGAAATAAGAAATAAAAAAGACATCAATGTTTTCTGGACATGCGTTAGGGTGATACAGTGTTTTCAGTCATTGCTATTATATTGTATTTATTATATATATTTGTAAGTTTTTATCAATAAACTATGTGAACATAATTTGCTTTATATTTGATATAATATCAATGTTTTATCCCTTTTATTCAATGTATAAAATAGCTAAAAAAGTAGCTTACAGTTGGTATTTAATCATTTATAATAATAAAAAATAAACATATTTCTCATTTACACAGTTTGGCTCATAAAATAATCCTGTGATTTGAAGCTCAAACTACTTAAAAGACAATTAATAAAATAAGATAAAATAAAGGCATCACGGTGGCGCTGTGGGTAGCACAATCGCCTCACAGCAAGAAAGTCGCTGGTTCGAGTCCCAGCTGGGTCAGATGGCATTTCTGTGTGGAGTTTGCATGTTCTCCCCGTGTTGGTGTGGGTTTCCTCCCGGTGCTCCGGTTTCCCCAACAGTCCAAAGACATGCTATAGGTGAATTTGGTAAGCTGAATTGTTCGTAGTGTATGTGTGTGAATGAGTGTGTATGGATGTTTCAAAATGATGGGTTGCAGCTGGAAGGGCATCCGCTGCGTAAAACATACACTGGATAAATTGGCGGTTCATTCCGCTGTGGTGACCCCAGATTAATAAAGGGACAAAGCCGAATTAAATTAAATTGCAATGACTACAACACAATATCATCATAATGCATTTATAAAAAACAGTATTATGACGAAACATGTTCAAAAACCAGCATTACTGTTTGAAAGACATGCTGTATCTTTGCAAATACATTTTCTGTTTTTTACTCAGTTTGAACCACATTTTATTGCATGAAGTTCACTTTTTGACCTAAGATGAATGCGATTTTAATTTAACAATATTTCATTTATACCCACAAACAGATGGAGCGCATGATCATTTCTATGCAGGACCCTGATATGGGCATCAAGCTGCGCAACCAGCGTCTGCTTATTACAGTCATCCCACATGCAATGACTGGTAAGGCTTTCCATCTCTCTTCTTTCTCTCTCTCTCTCTCTCTCTCTCTCTCTCTCTCTCTCTCTCTCTCTCTCTCTCTCTCTCTCTCTCTCTCTCTCTCTCTCTCCATGACTGCATCAAACTTCACTCACTCTCGCTTGATAATCCCAAATGGATGAGAGTGCTCTGCTTATTTTCCAGCCCCGGACATGTTTTGGCACGATTAAAGAGACAGCTGAGGCACTAACTACAATAGTTTCTTATCATCACCCTGAAAATACTGTGTATTTTTATCAAAAACTATCCACTGTATCTGGGAAAGTCTGGAGTGCGCATGAGGACAGTGAATCAATAGTAGCTTGCGCAGTGAAATTAGACTCCTGTGTGCGCTTTTGGTCTCGGTGCTCATTTTTCTTGTTATTAATTAGTCTAACAGTGCATGTTTTGCACCTCGCACTGCTCTCTCAGAGGACACCGGCCTGTGTGTAAATAAACAAATCACTTTCTTTGGCAAATTAAAGAAATGTACAGGGTCAGTTGAGTAAATGTGATGCTTTCGCAAATGCTCTCTGCCTGTTTATGGACTGTAGATGTTATATACAGTTGAAGTCAGAATTATTAGCCCCCCTGTATATTTTCCCCCAATTTCTGTTTAACAGAAAGATTTTTTCAGCACATTTCTAAGCATAATAGTTTTAATAACTCATCTATAATAACTGATTTATTTTATCTTTTTCATGATGACAGTAAATAATATTTTACTCGATATTTTTCAAGATACTAGTATTAAGCTTTAAAGGGCAATTTAAAGGCTTAACTAGATTAACTAGGCAAGTTAGGGTAATTGGTCAAGTCATTGTATAATGATGGTTTGTTCTGTAGACATATCTAATTAGATCTAAAAATATCAACACAGGCTCATTGTGAAAACGTAGCCCTGCGGACGTTTCTGGAGATAGCGAATTACGTAGGCGGAGGTACGTATGGCTGCATTTCATTTCTTTAAACGAACGCTACAGGGCGGTGTGACGCCGTTCCTTTTCGCGCTTACCCACCGACCGCTTACCTTTGTATGGACGGCATTACAGCTGCAAGCAGTTTGTCCCATTAGTGCGCCACGTCCATCGGCAGATTTGAGATGCAGAGAGGAGTTGACCACTAAGACGGGGGTTCGAGTCCGGTGAAGAGCAGTTCAAGAAAGCAGGTAAGACAAAAACAGAATCCAAATTATAAAACAAACAAGTGAATAGCAGGGTGAGGATGTGGTAAAAAAAAAAATTCAGACGAGGGCTTTTATTTTTTTGGATTGCTTTTGAAACGTGTTGGTTGGGTTTAGGGAAGTGGGTGAACGGGTCAATCGATAAAATTGGTTGGGTTTAGGTAAGGGGGAGGGTGGGTCAGCCGATTGTTCGCTCAGTCAGTCAGAAAGTCTGTCCAAAAGTGAGTCGACGGCGGCCTCTGGTGGGTTTACGCGAGAACAGCAGGCGCGAATGGCACTCGCGAGGGAAATTTGAGATCTCAAAAAGCATACACGGCGACCTCTGGCGGATTCGTGAAAAAAAAAAAACTGCAGAAAAACGTGCCGCCGGGACATATTTCGCGGTCTCCAGAAACAGCTTAAGAGGGCTAATCATTTTGACCTTAAAATGGTTTTAAAAAAATTAAAAACTGCTTTTATTCTAGCTGAAATAAAACAAATAAGACTTTCTCCAGAAAAAATATATATTATCGGAAATACTGTGAAAATTTCCTTAATCTGTTAAACATTATTTGGCAAATATTTGAAAAAATAAAACTAATTCACAGAAGAGCTAATCATTTTGACTTCAGCTGTATATAACAGCAGAATATTTAAAAATAAAACAGAAATGTACATCTCCTCCGACCTGGTCACGGGAGCTGACTGCTGTCTGAATACATATATTAATATTACAGTCTGCTTATGGAGTACTGGTCAGTTCTGCTGTTAGAAAGATGTTTTGTATGCATGTTGATAACAGTCTTCTGTCATTTTAGGTGCTGACATTGTTGAATGGCTGATTAAGAAGTTTACTATTTCTGATGAAGGTACAGTAAGACATTAATATAACTTATTTTAACTATATTTTACAGTTCTGTAATTCATCATTTTGAGTTCATGTATTGCAATTCTGAGAAAAAAAAGCTTTGTGAAATCATATTTCACACTTGTGAGATGATATCTTGCAATTTTGTTTTATTATGTAACTAATATTTAGCACAGAACCGTGAGCTTCTCAAAATTTACAAGATTGTGAAATGTAAACTTTTAATTGCAAGTTTACTTATAGAAACTCTGAATTAATCCTATAATGTATCATATCAAAGATATAACTACAATAAAAACACAAATAAAATATAATAATTATATATTATATATAACTATATATTATTAATTTTTTTTATTTGAGTTATATCTTTGATATTTCAGAATGCTATATGTAAACTTGCAAAGAAAGGTATATTTCACAATTCATATATATATATATATATATATATATATATATATATATATATATATATATATATATATATATATATATATATATATATATATATATATATATATATATATATACATATATATATATATATATATATATATATATATACATATACATATACATATACATACATATACATACACACACACACATACATATACTGTGTATATATATATATTTATGAATTGTGAAATATACTTTTCTTTGCAAGTTTACATATAGCATTCTGAAATATCAAAGATATAACTCAAATAAAAAAGTCTATTTCTGAGGTGAGATATAGTTCAAAATATGTGAAAATATCGGAAAAATATATAGAAAAGTGACTTATTTTAGCAACAGCTTTAACGTCTATTTATAGTGGAATGGGCGGAATGTTTCAGATTGTAGAGAGAATTTGATTGGACAAAGATTTGAAGTGCAGAATGATGTCATCAAAACATTTGAACAATATTGGCAGAAGTAAAAGACAGAAGGATTTAAATATCTACATTTTCTAAATGCAAATGTTGTAACTGATTTGGAGCACACTTGCTTAAACATAACATTTAATAACAAAATTAAAAAGAATTGAATAAATAAGTTGCAATAATCCTTACATTCCTACAAATCTTTCAATTTTTTGTAAAAAAAAGTGCATTAAAAAGTAATACATTTGATATTAATTTAATATCTATAAGTTTCCATGTTGCTCCTGCATCTTTGTAGATTTGCAGTATGTAAATCAGAGCCTGTGTGTGTAATAATTTCCATGCTATTTCTGCTGTGGTGATTTCCTTGAGTTTTCCAGTCACCGTTGTGTGGTTTACACAGTGTTCTCTGGGGACAACATTATTCTCTATGTGCCTCCTGAGGGACTACAAAACACATATACAATCCTCGGGGAGCGAAATTGCTTATTAAAGTGGCTTTGGCACATTAAAGTCAGATTTTATATAATGCGAGCCGAGTTGTGTGTGGGTTTTTTAATAATAAATGCAACAAACGTCACACTGAGAACAGGCTGTGTGGTTCAGAAAGCCCTAATAAACAAGCTGTCCTGCACACAGCTGTGACTGGAATAAACAAGACTCCAGAGAGTTTGGAGAATCTGAGCGCTGCAGTGAGGGAACACCTTGTGTAGGCAACGCTTAGACTGAAATGGAGGCATTTTTTCAAGCATAACTACCACTGGATTGGTTTATGTTATCCTCTGGAAATGTTTGTTGGTGTGTCAGGAAAATAACTAGATGCCATAGTTTCATAGTGATTATTTTTACTGTGTTCCTGTTGCTCAAACAATCGAGGATGGTATACCAGCACTGCTAATGGATTAGAATTCCAGAGAATAAATGAACACAAAACAAATGTACATATGCTGGTTGACCATCTTGGATAAGCAACAAAATTAGGTGATCAAGTTGGCTTTTTGTTGTTAGTTACTGTAGCTTGAACTGACTAGTAATAGCATTGGATACTATTATTAGGAATAGTATTGGATAGTAATAGAATTGGAAATATTATTTTGGCGTTCTACATGCATATTTTACATATAATCAATTGTGTTACTTGTCATATTTTTAAATGATTTATTATGAAATTTATTAGCAGAAATTTATTCAATTTATTATTTCTAAGTTAAAACTGTAAAAGGAAATCATACATTACTTTTGTGTAAATTAAGATTAAATTAACTAAAAACAAAGCCATTTTTGATATGTATATTACTGAAATGAAGTCAAATAAAATATGTAAAATATATATTTTTCATGTTTTAGTGCAGTGTTTCTCAACCACGTTCCTGGAGGACCACCAGCACTGCAAGTTTTGAATGTCTCCTTTGTCTGTCACTCCCATTAAAGATCTTTCAGTCTCTGCTAATGACCTGATGATCTGAATTAGGTGTGTTTGGTTAAGGAGACATGGTAAATATGCAAGGCTGGTGATCCACCAGGTACGTGGTTGAGAAATATTGCTTTTCGTAAAACATGATGAACTATAATAAACACTGTTATCAGTTAAAAGGCTACTAAAATAGAGTGCACCATCTAGTTGTGTATACATCTAGTAAACTCTTATTAGCTTTTAAGGACATAAGAATGATAAGGTATTTTCCTTATATTTTAAATGGACAACTTAACAATAAGTCAGAAACCATTAATAACAAAGCTGTTGTGAGCCTTGAGGTTGTTAATAAATGCTTTTGTTGGACCCATTTGTTCTCATTAGCTTAATCTTAAACAATTATATGCAATTGCAAAATTTCTGCAACAAAACTAGATTACCCATGATGGTGTTCACAAAATTCAACCAGAGTCACAGCAAGCAAAGAATGCCAAAATGGATCTTTAGCTCCACCGACTCACATGAAGCAACATCAATTATGTAACTATGCACTTAAAGTAATTGAATATCTGTACATATTAAAGTCAACATCTTTTAATAAACATATTTCACCATCATTTTTATTTTCATGTGTCATTTTCCAATGCTTTATGAGATTATAGTTCTTTCTTACCCTGATTTAAGCTGTAAAGAATCACATCTTTGCCTTTTCGTCCAAATTTAATTTACTTATTCCTTTCAAATCAAGGTTGTTGATTTGTTTCATTATTTTATAACTCCTTTAAAACTGACCTAAATCATTGATTGCATTTATAGAATAATTGATAGGAAAATTACTTCCAGAATCTGATGAAGTCTTTAACTGATGTATTGTGTTTATAGAATATTTAATTGAATTACAATCTAATTACATGCAGTTTTCCAACTTGTTCATGCATGATCATTTATTTGTTCTTATTTAGAGGCAGCACACATTGGACAGTTCCTTGTGAAGTATGGCTACATTTACCCTTTAAAAGAGCCCAGAAACCTTATTCTGAAAGCTGATGAATCAGCATATCGCTTTCAGGTCAATACACACAGCAAAATCCTATGTTGTATAAGCATAATATTCCATATTGCAAAAAACACCACCTTTTTAATCCTTTTCCTTTATCAGACACCATATTACTGGATGTCAACACGCTGGCCTGCTTCAGAACTAGATTATGGTAAGTGAAATCATCACTTATTAACTCTTATGTTGTTCTAAAAAGCCTTTCTTTGCATCAAGGAATACAAAATCTTGACATTTCAGAAAGTTTGTTTTATTTTTATATTTATCTATATGTTTTTTAGCAATCTACCTGGCCAAGAAGAATATCAGAAAACAAGGAGAGTTAATCGAGTATGAAAAGGTATGTGGTCAAATGCAAAACCACACCATTGGCAGTGGTGTATAAAGTACTTGAAAGCCAAACTTGAGTAGAAGTACAGATACCTTACTCAAAAA